>NW_027140822.1:0-300000 GCF_036365525.1 Heterodontus francisci | reverse complement strand
GTCCTTTAATAATTGGACAGTGATTGTTCTGTAGGTGATTTACGGTCAGTCCTTTAATAATTGGACAGTGATTGTTCTGTAGGTGATTTACGGTCAGTCCTTTAATAATTGGACAGTGATTGTTCTGTAGGTGATTTACGGTCAGTCCTTTAATAATTGGACAGTGATTGTTCTGTAGGTGATTTACGGTCAGTCCTTTAATAATTGGACAGTGATTGTTCTGTAGGTGATTTACGGTCAGTCCTTTAATAATTGGACAGTGATTGTTCTGTAGGTGATTTACAGTCAGTCCTTTAATAATTGGACAGTGATTGTTCTGTAGGTGATTTACGGTCAGTCCTTTAATAATTGGACAGTGATTGTTCTGTAGGTGATTTACGGTCAGTCCTTTAATAATTGGATAGTGATTGTTCTGTCGGTGATTTACGGTCAGTCCCTTAATAATTGGACAGTGATTGTTCTGTAGGTGATTTACGGTCAGTCCTTTAATAATAGGATAGTGATTGTTCTGTAGGTGATTTACGGTCAGTCCTTTAATAATTGGACAGTGATTGTTCTGTAGGTGATTTACGGTCAGTCCTTTAATAATTGGACAGTGATTGTTCTGTAGGTGATTTACGGTCAGTCCTTTAATAATTGGACAGTGATTGTTCTGTAGGTGATTTACGGTCTGTCCTTTAATAATTGGATAGTGATTGTTCTGTCGGTGATTTACGGTCAGTCCTTTAATAATTGGATAGTGATTGTTCTGTAGGTGATTTACGGTCAGTCCTTTAATAATTGGACAGTGATTGTTCTGTAGGTGATTTACGGTCAGTCCTTTAATAATTGGACAGTGATTGTTCTGTAGGTGATTTACGGTCAGTCCTTTAATAATTGGACAGTGATTGTTCTGTAGGTGATTTACGGTCAGTCCTTTAATAATAGGACAGTGATTGTTCTGTAGGTGATTTACGGTCAGTCCTTAAATAAGTGGACAGTGATTGTTCTGTAGGTGATTTACGGTCAGTCCTTTAATAATTGGACAGTGATTGTTCTGTAGGTGATTTACGGTCAGTCCTTTAATAATTGGACAGTGATTGTTCTGTAGGTGATTTACGGTCAGTCCTTTAATAATTGGACAGTGATTGTTCTGTAGGTGATTTACAGTCAGTTCTTTAATAATTGGACAGTGATTGTTCTGTAGGTGATTTACGGTCAGTCCTTTAATAATTGGACAGTGATTGTTCTGTAGGTGATTTACGGTCAGTCCTTTAATAATTGGATAGTGATTGTTCTGTCGGTGATTTACGGTCAGCCCCGTAATAATTGGACAGTGATTTTTCTGTAGGTGATTTACGGTCAGTCCTTTAATAATAGGATAGTGATTGTTCTGTAGGTGATTTACGGTCAGTCCTTTAATAATTGGACAGTGATTGTTCTGTAGGTGATTTACGGTCAGTCCTTTAATAATTGGACAGTGATTGTTCTGTAGGTGATTTACGGTCAGTCCTTTAATAATTGGACAGTGATTGTTCTGTAGGTGATTTACGGTCTGTCCTCTAATAATTGGATAGTGATTGTTCTGTCGGTGATTTACGGTCAGTCCTTTAATAATTGGATAGTGATTGTTCTGTAGGTGATTTACGGTCAGTCCTTTAATAATTGGACAGTGATTGTTCTGTAGGTGATTTACGGTCAGTCCTTTAATAATTGGACAGTGATTGTTCTGTAGGTGATTTACGGTCAGTCCTTTAATAATTGGACAGTGATTGTTCTGTAGGTGATTTACGGTCAGTCCTTTAATAATAGGACAGTGATTGTTCTGTAGGTGATTTACGGTCAGTCCTTAAATAATTGGACAGTGATTGTTCTGTAGGTGATTTACGGTCAGTCCTTTAATAATTGGACAGTGATTGTTCTGTAGGTGATTTACGGTCAGGCCTTTAATAATTGGACAGTGATTGTTCTGTCGGTGATTTACGGTCAGACTTTTAATAATTGGATAGTGATTGTTCTGTAGGTGATTTACGGTCAGTCCTTTAATAATTGACAGTGATTGTTCTGTAGGTAATTTATGGTCATTCCTTTAATAATTGGATAGTGATTGTTCTGTAGGTGATTTACGGTCAGTCCTTTAATAATTGGACAGTGATTGTTCTGTCGGTGATTTATGGTCAGTCCTTTAATAATTGGACGGTGATTGTTCTGTAGGTGATTTACGGTCAGTCCTTTAATAATTGGACAGTGATTGTTCTGCAGGTGATTTACGGTCAGTCCTTTAATAATTGGACAGTGATTGTTCTGTAGGTGATTTACGGTCAGTCCTTTAATAATTGGACAGTGATTGTTCTGTAGGTGATTTATGGTCAGTCCTTTAATAATTGGACAGTGATTGTTCTGTAGGTGATTTACGGTCAGTCCTTCAATAAGTACAGTCATTGTTCTGTAGGTGATTTACGGTCAGACCTTTAATAATTGGACAGTGATTGTTCTGTAGGTGATTTACGGTCAGTCCTTTAACAATTGGACAGTGATTGTTCTGTAGGTGATTTACGGTCAGTCCTTTAACAATTGGACAGTGATTGTTCTGTAGGTGATTTACGGTCAGTCCTTTAACAATTGGATAGTGATTGTTCTGTAGGTGATTTACGGTCAGTCCTTTAATAATTGGACAGTGATTGTTCTGTAGGTGATTTACGGTCAGACCTTCAATAATTGGATTGTGATTGTTCTGTAGGTGATTTACGGTCAGTCCTTTAATAATTGACAGTGATTGTTCTGTAGGTAATTTATGGTCATTCCTTTAATAATTGGATAGTGATTGTTCTGCAGGTGATTTACGGTCAGTCCTTTAATAATTGGACAGTGATTGTTCTGTCGGTGATTTATGGTCAGTCCTTTAATAATTGGACGGTGATTGTTCTGTAGGTGATTTACTGTCAGTCCTTTAATAATTGGACAGTGATTGTTCTGCCGGTGATTTACGGTCAGTCCTTTAATAATAGGACTGTGATTGTTCTGTAGGTGATTTACGGTCAGTCCTTTAATAATTGGACAGTGATTGTTCTGTAGGTGATTTACGGTCATTCCTTTAATAATTGGATAGTGATTGTTCTGTAGGTGATTTACGGTCAGGCCTTTAATAATTGGATAGTGATTGTTCTGTAGGTGATTTACAGTCATTCCTTTAATAATTGGACAGTGATTGTTCTGTAGGTGATTTACGGTCAGTCCTTTAATAATTGGACAGTGATTGTTCTGAAGGTGATTTACGGTCAGTCCTTTAATAATTGACAGTGATTGTTCTGTAGGTGATTTACGGTCAGTCCTTTAATAATTGGTCAGTGATTGTTCTGTCGGTGATTTACGGTCAGTCCTTTAATAATTGGACAGTGATTGTTCTGAAGGTGATTTACGGTCAGTCCTTTAATAATTGGACAGTGATTGTTCTGTCGGTGACTTACGGTCAGTCCTTTAATAATTGGACAGTGATTGTTCTGTAGGTGATTTACGGTCAGTCCTTTCATAATTGGATAGTGATTGTTCTGTAGGTGATTTACGGTCAGTCCTTTAATAATTGGACAGTGATTGTTCTGTAGGTGATTTACGGTCAGTCCTTTAATAATTGGACAGTGATTGTTCTGTAGGTGATTTACGGTCAGTCCTTTAATAATTGGACAGTGATTGTTCTGTAGGTGATTTACGGTCAGTCCTTTAATAATTGGACAGTGATTGTTCTGTAGGTGATTTAAGGTCAGTCCTTTAATAATTGGACAGTGATTGTTCTGTAGGTGATTTACGGTCAGTCCTTTAATAATTGGACAGTGATTGTTCTGTAGGTGATTTACGGTCAGTCCTTTAATAATTGGACAGTGATTGTTCTGTAGGTGATTTACGGTCAGTCCTTTAATAATTGGACAGTGATTGTGCTGTAGGTGATTTACGGTCAGTGCTTTAATAATTGGACAGGGATTGTTCTGTAGGTGATTTACGGTCAGTCCTTTCATAATTGGATAGTGATTGTTCTGTAGGTGATTTACGGTCAGTCCTTTAATAATTGGACAGTGATTGTTCTGTAGGTGATTTACGGTCAGTCCTTTAATAATTGGACAGTGATTGTTCTGTCGGTGATTTACGGTCAGTCCTTTAATAATTGGATAGTGATTGTTCTGTAGGTGATTTACGGTCAGTCCTTTAATAATTGGACAGTGATTGTTCTGTCGATGATTTACGGTCAGTCCTTTAATAATTGGACTGTGATTGTTCTGTAGGTGATTTACGGTCTGTCCTTTAATAATTGGACAGTGATTGTTCTGTAGGTGATTTACGGTCAGTCCTTTAATAATTGGACAGTGATTGTTCTGTAGTTGATTTATGGTCAGTCCTTTAATAATTGGACAGTGATTGTTCTGTAGGTGATTTACGGTCAGTCCTTTAATAATTGGATAGTGATTGTTCTGTAGGTGATTTACGGTCAGTCTTTTAATAATTGGACGGTGATTGTTCTGTAGGTGATTTACGGTCAGTCCTTTAATAATTGGACAGTGATTGTTCTGTAGGTGATTTACGGTCAGTCCTTTAATAATTGGATAGTGATTGTTCTGTCGGTGATTTACGGTCAGTCCTTTAATAATTGGACAGTGATTGTTCTGTAGGTGATTTACGGTCAGTCCTTTAATAATAGGATAGTGATTGTTCTGTAGGTGATTTACGGTCAGTCCTTTAATAATTGGACAGTGATTGTTCTGTAGGTGATTTACGGTCAGTCCTTTAATAATTGGACAGTGATTGTTCTGTAGGTGATTTACGGTCAGTCCTTTAATAATTGGACAGTGATTGTTCTGTAGGTGATTTACGGTCAGTCCTTTAATAATTGGACAGTGATTGTTCTGTAGGTGATTTGCGGTCAGTCCTTTAATAATTGGATAGTGATTGTTCTGTAGGTGATTTACGGTCAGTCCTTTAATAATTGGACAGTGATTGTTCTGTAGGTGATTTACGGTCAGACCTTTAATAATTGGACAGTGATTGTTCTGTAGGTGATTTACGGTCAGTCCTTTAATAATTGGATAGTGATTGTTCTGTAGGTGATTTACGGTCAGTCCTTTAATAATTGGACAGTGATTGTTCTGTAGGTGATTTACAGTCAGTCCTTTAATAATTGGACAGTGATTGTTCTGTAGGTGATTTACGGTCAGTCCTTTAATAATTGGACAGTGATTGTTCTGCAGGTGATTTACGGTCAGTCCTTTAATAATTGGACAGTGATTGTTCTGTAGGTGATTTACGGTCAGTCCTTTAATAATTGGACAGTGATTGTTCTGTAGGTGATTTACGGTCAGTCCTTTAATAATTGGACAGTGATTGTTCTGTAGGTGATTTACGGTCAGTCCTTTAATAATTGGACAGTGTTCTGTAGGTGATTTACGGTCAGTCCTTTAATAATTGGACAGTGATTGTTCTGTAGGTGATTTACGGTCAGTCCTTTAATAATTGGACAGTGATTGTTCTGCAGGTGATTTACGGTCAGTCCTTTAATAATTGGACAGTGATTGTTCTGTAGGTGATTTACGGTCAGTCCTTTAATAATTGGACAGTGATTGTTCTGTAGGTGATTTACGGTCAGTCCTTTAATAATTGGACAGTGATTGTTCTGTAGGTGATTTACGGTCAGTCCTTTAATAATTGGATAGTGATTGTTCTGTAGGTGATTCACGGTCAGTCCTTTAATAATTGGACAGTGATTGTTCTGCAGGTGATTTACGGTCAGTCCTTTAATAATTGGACAGTGATTGTTCTGTAGGTGATTTACGGTCAGTCCTTTAATAATTGGACAGTGATTGTTCTGTAGGTGATTTACGGTCAGTCCTTTAATAATTGGACAGTGATTGTTCTGTAGGTGATTTACGGTCAGTCCTTTAATAATTGGACAGTTATTGTTCTGTCGGAGATTTACGGTCAGTCCTTTAATAATTGGACAGTGATTGTTCTGTAGGTGATTTACGGTCAGTCCTTTAATAATTGGACAGTGATTGTTCTGTAGGTGATTTACGGTCCGTCCATTAATAATTGGACAGTGATTGTTCTGTAGGTGATTTACGGTCCGTCCTTTAATAATTGGACAGTGATTGTTCTGTAGGTGATTTACGGTCAGTCCTTTAATAATTGGATAGTGATTGTTCTGTAGGTGATTTACGGTCAGTCCTTTAATAATTGGATAGTGATTGTTCTGTAGGTGATTTACGGTCAGTCCTTTAATAATTGGACAGTGATTGTTCTGCAGGTGATTTACGGTCAGTCCTTTAATAATTGGATAGTGATTGTTCTGTAGGTGATTTACGGTCAGTCCTTTAATAATTGAACAGTGATTGTTCTGTAGGTGATTTCCGGTCAGTCCTTTAATAATTGGACAGTGATTGTTCTGTAGGTGATTTACGGTCAGTCCTTTAATAATTGGACAGTGATTGTTCTGTAGGTGATTTACGGTCAGTCCTTTAATAATTGGATAGTGATTGTTCTGTAGGTGATTTACGGTCAGTCCTTTAATAATTGGACAGTGATTGTTCTGTAGGTGATTTACGGTCAGTCCTTTAATAATTGGATAGTGATTGTTCTGTAGGTGATTTACGGTCAGTCCTTTAATAATTGGACAGTGATTGTTCTGCAGGTGATTTACGGTCAGTCCTTTAATAATTCGACAGTGATTGTTCTGTAGGTGATTTACGGTCAGTCCTTTAATAATTGGACAGTGATTGTTCTGTAGGTGATTTACGGTCAGTCCTTTAATAATTGGACAGTGATTGTTCTGTAGGTGATTTACGGTCAGTCCTTTAATAATTGGACAGTGATTGTTCTGTAGGTGATTTACGGTCAGTCCTGTAATAATTGGACAGTGATTGTTCTGTAGGTGATTTACGGTCCGTCCATTAATAATTGGACAGTGATTGTTCTGTAGGTGATTTACGGTCCGTCCATTAATAATTGGACAGTGATTGTTCTGTAGGTGATTTACGGTCCGTCCATTAATAATTGGACAGTGATTGTTTTGTAGGTGATTTACGGTCCGTCCTTTAATAATTGGACAGTGATTGTTCTGTAGCTGATCTACGGTCAGTCCTTTAATAATTGGATAGTGATTGTTCTGTAGGTGATTTACGGTCAGTCCTTTAATAATTGGATAGTGATTGTTCTGTAGGTGATTTACGGTCAGTCCTTTAATAATTGGAGAGTGATTGTTCTGTAGGTGATTTACGGTCAGACCTTTAATAATTGGACAGTGATTGTTCTGTAGGTGATTTACGGTCAGTCCTTTAATAATTGGACAGTGATTGTTCTGTAGGTGATTTACGGTCAGTCCTTTAATAATTGGACAGTGATTGTTCTGTAGGTGATTTACGGTCCGTCCTTTAATAATTGGACAGTGATTGTTCTGTCGGTGATTTACGGTCCGTCCTTTAATAATAGGACAGTGATTGTTCTGTAGGTGATTTACGGTCAGTCCTTTAATAATTGGACAGAGATTGTTCTGTAGGTGATTTACGGTCAGTCCTTTAATAATTGGACAGTGATTGTTCTGTAGGTGATTTACGGTCAGTCCTTTAATAATTGGACAGTGATTGTTCTGTAGGTGATTTACGGTCAGTCCTTTAATAATTGGACAGTGATTGTTCTGTAGGTGATTCACGGTCAGTCCTTTAATAATTGGACAGTGATTGTTCTGCAGGTGATTTACGGTCAGTCCTTCAATAATTGGACAGTGATTGTTCTGTAGGTGATTTACGGTCAGTCCTTTAATAATTGGACAGTGATTGTTCTGTAGGTGATTTACGGTCAGTCCTTTAATAATTGGATAGTGATTGTTCTGTAGGTGATTTACGGTCAGTCCTTTAATAATTGGACAGTGATTGTTCTGTAGGTGATTTACAGTCAGTCCTTTAATAATTGGACAGTGATTGTTCTGTAGGTGATTTACGGTCAGTCCTTTAATAATTGGACAGTGATTGTTCTGCAGGTGATTTACGGTCAGTCCTTTAATAATTGGACAGTGATTGTTCTGTAGGTGATTTACGGTCAGTCCTTTAATAATTGGACAGTGATTGTTCTGTAGGTGATTTACGGTCAGTCCTTTAACAATTGGACAGTGATTGTTCTGTAGGTGATTTACGGTCAGTCCTTTAATAATTGGACAGTGTTCTGTAGGTGATTTACGGTCAGTCCTTTAATAATTGGACAGTGATTGTTCTGTAGGTGATTTACGGTCAGTCCTTTAATAATTGGACTGTGATTGTTCTGCAGGTGATTTACGGTCAGTCCTTTAATAATTGGACAGTGATTGTTCTGTAGGTGATTTACAGTCAGTCCTTTAATAATTGGACAGTGATTGTTCTGTAGGTGATTTACGGTCAGTCCTTTAATAATTGGACAGTGATTGTTCTGTAGGTGATTTACGGTCAGTCCTTTAATAATTGGACAGTGATTGTTCTGTAGGTGATTTACGGTCAGTCCTTTAATAATTGGATAGTGATTGTTCTGTAGGTGATTCACGGTCAGTCCTTTAATAATTGGACAGTGATTGTTCTGCAGGTGATTTACGGTCAGTCCTTTAATAATTGGACAGTGATTGTTCTGTAGGTGATTTACGGTCAGTCCTTTAATAATTGGACAGTGATTGTTCTGTAGGTGATTTACGGTCAGTCCTTTAATAATTGGACAGTGATTGTTCTGTAGGTGATTTACGGTCAGTCCTTTAATAATTGGACAGTGATTGTTCTGTCGGAGATTTACGGTCAGTCCTTTAATAATTGGACAGTGATTGTTCTGTAGGTGATTTACGGTCAGTCCTTTAATAATTGGACAGTGATTGTTCTGTAGGTGATTTACGGTCTGTCCATTAATAATTGGACAGTGATTGTTCTGTAGGTGATTTACGGTCCGTCCTTTAATAATTGGACAGTGATTGTTCTGTAGGTGATTTACGGTCAGTCCTTTAATAATTGGATAGTGATTGTTCTGTAGGTGATTTACGGTCAGTCCTTTAATAATTGGATAGTGATTGTTCTGTAGGTGATTTACGGTCAGTCCTTTAATAATTGGACAGTGATTGTTCTGCAGGTGATTTACGGTCAGTCCTTTAATAATTGGATAGTGATTGTTCTGTAGGTGATTTACGGTCAGTCCTTTAATAATTGGACAGTGATTGTTCTGTAGGTGATTTCCGGTCAGTCCTTTAATAATTGGACAGTGATTGTTCTGTAGGTGATTTACGGTCAGTCCTTTAATAATTGGACAGTGATTGTTCTGTAGGTGATTTACGGTCAGTCCTTTAATAATTGGATAGTGATTGTTCTGTAGGTGATTTACGGTCAGTCCTTTAATAATTGGATAGTGATTGTTCTGTAGGTGATTTACGGTCAGTCCTTTAATAATTGGACAGTGATTGTTCTGCAGGTGATTTACGGTCACTCCTTTAATAATTCGACAGTGATTGTTCTGTAGGTGATTTACGGTCAGTCCTTTAATAATTGGACAGTGATTGTTCTGTAGGTGATTTACGGTCAGTCCTTTAATAATTGGAGAGTGATTGTTCTGTAGGTGATTTACGGTCAGTCCTTTAATAATTGGACAGTAATTGTTCTGTAGGTGATTTACGGTCAGTCCTGTAATAATTGGACAGTGATTGTTCTGTAGGTGATTTACGGTCCGTCCATTAATAATTGGACAGTGATTGTTCTGTAGGTGATTTACGGTCCGTCCATTAATAATTGGACAGTGATTGTTCTGTAGGTGATTTACGGTCCGTCCATTAATAATTGGACAGTGATTGTTTTGTAGGTGATTTACGGTCCGTCCTTTAATAATTGGACAGTGATTGTTCTGTAGCTGATTTATGGTCAGTCCTTTAATAATTGGATAGTGATTGTTCTGTAGCTGATTTACGGTCAGTCCTTTAATAATTGGATAGTGATTGTTCTGTAGGTGATTTACGGTCAGTCCTTTAATAATTGGAGAGTGATTGTTCTGTAGGTGATTTACGGTCAGACCTTTAATAATTGGACAGTGATTGTTCTGTAGGTGATTTACGGTCAGTCCTTTAATAATTGGACAGTGATTGTTCTGTAGCTGATTTACGGTCAGTCCTTTAATAATTGGACAGTGATTGTTCTGTAGGTGATTTACGGTCAGTCCTTTAATAATTGGACAGTGATTGTTCTGTAGGTGATTTACGGTCAGTCCTTTAATAATTGGACAGTGATTGTTCTGTAGGTGATTTACGGTCAGTCCTTTAATAATTGGACAGTGATTGTTCTGTAGGTGATTTACGGTCCGTCCTTTAATAATTGGATAGTGATTGTTCTGTCGGTGATTTACGGTCCGTCCTTTAATAATAGGACAGTGATTGTTCTGTAGGTGATTTACGGTCAGTCCTTTAATAATTGGACAGAGATTGTTCTGTAGGTGATTTACGGTCAGTCCTTTAATAATTGGACAGTGATTGTTCTGTAGGTGATTTACGGTCAGTCCTTTAATAATTGGACAGTGATTGTTCTGTAGGTGATTTACGGTCAGTCCTTTAATAATTGGACAGTGATTGTTCTGCAGGTGATTCACGGTCAGTCCTTTAATAATTGGACAGTGATTGTTCTGCAGGTGATTTACGGTCAGTCCTTCAATAATTGGACAGTGATTGTTCTGTAGGTGATTTACGGTCCGTCCTTTAATAATTGGACAGTGATTGTTCTGTCGGTGATTTACGGTCAGGCCTTTAATAATTGGACAGTGATTGTTCTGTAGGTGATTTACGGTCAGACCTTTAATAATTGGACAGTGATTGTTCTGTAGGTGATTTACGGTCAGTCCTTTAATAATTGGACAGTGATTGTTCTGTAGGTGATTTACGGTCAGGCCTTTAATAATTGGACAGTGATTGTTCTGTAGGTGATTTACGGTCAGTCCTTTAATAATTGGACAGTGATTGTTCTGTAGGTGATTTACGGTCAGACCTTTAATAATTGGACAGTGATTGTTCTGTAGGTGATTTACGGTCAGTCCTTTAATAATTGGACAGTGATTGTTCTGTAGGTGATTTACGGTCAGACCTTTAATAATTGGACAGTGATTGTTCTGTAGGTGATTTACGGTCAGGCCTTTAATAATTGGATAGTGATTGTTCTGTAGGTGATTTACGGTCAGACCTTCAATAATTGGACAGTGATTGTTCTGTAGGTGATTTACGGTCAGACCTTTAATAATTGGACAGTGATTGTTCTGTAGGTGATTTACGGTCAGTCATTTAATAATTGGACAGTGATTGTTCTGTAGGTGAATTACGGTCAGGCCTTTAATAATTGGACAGTGATTGTTCTGTAGGTGATTTACGGTCCGTCCTTTAATAATTGGACAGTGATTGTTCTGTAGGTGATTTACGGTCAGTCCTTTAATAATTGGATAGTGATTGATCTGTAGGTGATTTACGGTCAGTCCTTTAATAATTGGACAGTGATTGTTCTGTAGCTGATTTACGGTCAGTCCTTTAATAATTGGACAGTGATTGTTCTGTAGGTGATTTACGGTCCGTCCTTTAATAATTGGACAGTGATTGTTCTGTAGGTGATTTACGGTCAGTTCTTTAATAATTGGACAGTGATTGTTCTGTAGGTGATTTACGGTCAGTCCTTTAATAATTGGATAGTAATTGTTCTGTAGGTGATTTACGGTCAGTCCTTTAATAATTGGACAGTGATTGTTCTGTAGGTGATTTACAGTCAGTCCTTTAATAATTGGACAGTGATTGTTCTGTAGGTGATTTACGGTCAGTCCTTTAATAATTGGATAGTGATTGTTCTGTAGGTGATTTACGGTCAGTCCTTTAATAATTGGACAGTGATTGTTCTGTAGGTGATTTAGGGTCATTCCTTTAATAATTGGATAGTGATTGTTCTGTAGGTGATTTACGGTCAGTCCTTTAATAATTGGACAGTGATTGTTCTGTAGGTGATTTACGGTCAGTCCTTTAATAATTGGACAGTGATTGTTCTGTAGGTGATTTACGGTCAGTCCTTTAATAATTGGATAGTAATTGTTCTGTAGGTGATTTACGGTCAGTCCTTTAATAATTGGACAGTGATTGTTCTGTAGGTGATTTACGGTCAGTCCTTTAATAATTGGACAGTGATTGTTCTGTAGGTGATTTACGGTCAGTCCTTTAATAATTGACAGTGATTGTTCTGTAGGTAATTTATGGTCATTCCTTTAATAATTGGACAGTGATTGTTCTGTAGGTGATTTAGGGTCATTCCTTTAATAATTGGATAGTGATTGTTCTGTAGGTGAATTAGGGTCATTCCTTTAATAATTGGATAGTGATTGTTCTGTAGGTGATTTACGGTCAGTCCTTTAATAATTGACAGTGATTGTTCTGTAGGTAATTTATGGTCATTCCTTTAATAATTGGACAGTGATTGTTCTGTAGGTGATTTAGGGTCATTCCTTTAATAATTGGACAGTGATTGTTCTGTAGGTAATTTATGGTCATTCCTTTAATAATTGGACAGTGATTGTTCTGTAGGTGATTTAGAGTCATTCCTTTAATAATTGGATAGTGATTGTTCTGTAGGTGATTTACGGTCAGTCCTTTAATAATTGACAGTGATTGTTCTGTAGGTAATTTATGGTCATTCCTTTAATAATTGGACAGTGATTGTTCTGTAGGTGATTTACGGTCAGTCCTTTAATAATTGGACAGTGATTGTTCTGTAGGTGATTTAGGGTCATTCCTTTAATAATTGGATAGTGATTGTTCTGTAGGTGATTTACGGTCAGTCCTTTAATAATTGGACAGTGATTGTTCTGTAGGTGATTTACGGTCAGTCCTTTAATAATTGGACAGTGATTGTTCTGTAGGTGATTTACGGTCAGTCCTTTAATAATTGGATAGTAATTGTTCTGTAGGTGATTTACGGTCAGTCCTTTAATAATTGGACAGTGATTGTTCTGTAGGTGATTTACGGTCAGTCCTTTAATAATTGGACAGTGATTGTTCTGTAGGTGATTTACGGTCAGTCCTTTAATAATTGACAGTGATTGTTCTGTCGGTAATTTATGGTCATTCCTTTAATAATTGGACAGTGATTGTTCTGTAGGTGATTTACGGTCAGTCCTTTAATAATTGGACAGTGATTGTTCTGTAGGTGATTTACGGTCAGTCCTTTAATAATTGGACAGTGATTGTTCTGTAGGTGATTTACGGTCAGTCCTTTAATAATTGGACAGTGATTGTTCTGTAGGTGATTTACGGTCAGTCCTTTAATAATTGGACAGTGATTGTTCTGTAGGTGATTTACGGTCAGTCCTTTAATAATTGGACAGTGATTGTTCTGTAGGTGATTTACGGTCAGTCCTTTAATAATTGGACAGTGATTGTTCTGTAGGTGATTTACGGTCAGTCCTTTAATAATTGGACAGTGATTGTTCTGTAGGTGATTTACGGTCAGTCCTTTAATAATTGGACAGTGATTGTTCTGTAGGTGATTTACGGTCAATCCTTTCATAATTGGATAGTGATTGTTCTGTAGGTGATTTACGGTCAGTCCTTTAATAATTGGACAGTGATTGTTCTGTAGGTGATTTACGGTCAGTCCTTTAATAATTGGACAGTGATTGTTCTGTAGGTGATTTACGGTCCGTCCTTTAATAATTGGACAGTGATTGTTCTGTAGGTAATTTACGGTCATTCCTTTAATAATTGGACAGTGATTGTTCTGTAGGTGATTTACGGTCAGTCCTTTAATAATTGGACAGTGATTGTTCTGTAGGTGATTTACGGTCAGTCCTTTAATAATTGACAGTGATTGTTCTGTCGGTGATTTGCGGTCAGTCCTTTAATAATTGGATAGTGATTGTTCTGTAGGTGATTTACGGTCAGTCCTTTAATAATTGGACAGTGATTGTTCTGTCGATGATTTACGGTCAGTCCTTTAATAATTGGACTGTGATTGTTCTGTAGGTGATTTACGGTCTGTCCTTTAATAATTGGACAGTGATTGTTCTGTAGGTGATTTACGGTCAGTCCTTTAATAATTGGACAGTGATTGTTCTGTAGGTGATTTATGGTCAGTCCTTTAATAATTGGACAGTGATTGTTCTGTAGGTGATTTACGGTCAGTCCTTCAATAATTGGATAGTGATTGTTCTGTAGGTGATTTACGGTCAGTCTTTTAATAATTGGACAGTGATTGTTCTGTAGGTGATTTACGGTCAGGCCTTTAATAATTGGACAGTGATTGTTCTGTAGGTGATTTACGGTCAGTCCTTTAATAATTGGACAGTGATTGTTCTGTAGGTGATTTACGGTCAGACCTTTAATAATTGGACAGTGATTGTTCTGTAGGTGATTTACGGTCAGTCCTTTAATAATTGGACAGTGATTGTTCTGTAGGTGATTTACGGTCAGACCTTTAATAATTGGACAGTGATTGTTCTGTAGGTGATTTACGGTCAGGCCTTTAATAATTGGATAGTGATTGTTCTGTAGGTGATTTACGGTCAGACCTTCAATAATTGGACAGTGATTGTTCTGTAGGTGATTTACGGTCAGACCTTTAATAATTGGACAGTGATTGTTCTGTAGGTGATTTACGGTCAGTCATTTAATAATTGGACAGTGATTGTTCTGTAGGTGAATTACGGTCAGGCCTTTAATAATTGGACAGTGATTGTTCTGTAGGTGATTTACGGTCCGTCCTTTAATAATTGGACAGTGATTGTTCTGTAGGTGATTTACGGTCAGTCCTTTAATAATTGGATAGTGATTGATCTGTAGGTGATTTACGGTCAGTCCTTTAATAATTGGACAGTGATTGTTCTGTAGCTGATTTACGGTCAGTCCTTTAATAATTGGACAGTGATTGTTCTGTAGGTGATTTACGGTCCGTCCTTTAATAATTGGACAGTGATTGTTCTGTAGGTGATTTACGGTCAGTCCTTTAATAATTGGACAGTGATTGTTCTGTAGGTGATTTACGGTCAGTCCTTTAATAATTGGATAGTAATTGTTCTGTAGGTGATTTACGGTCAGTCCTTTAATAATTGGACAGTGATTGCTCTGTAGGTGATTTACAGTCAGTCCTTTAATAATTGGACAGTGATTGTTCTGTAGGTGATTTACGGTCAGTCCTTTAATAATTGGATAGTGATTGTTCTGTAGGTGATTTACGGTCAGTCCTTTAATAATTGGACAGTGATTGTTCTGTAGGTGATTTAGGGTCATTCCTTTAATAATTGGATAGTGATTGTTCTGTAGGTGATTTACGGTCAGTCCTTTAATAATTGGACAGTGATTGTTCTGTAGGTGATTTACGGTCAGTCCTTTAATAATTGGACAGTGATTGTTCTGTAGGTGATTTACGGTCAGTCCTTTAATAATTGGATAGTAATTGTTCTGTAGGTGATTTACGGTCAGTCCTTTAATAATTGGACAGTGATTGTTCTGTAGGTGATTTACGGTCAGTCCTTTAATAATTGGACAGTGATTGTTCTGTAGGTGATTTACGGTCAGTCCTTTAATAATTGACAGTGATTGTTCTGTAGGTAATTTATGGTCATTCCTTTAATAATTGGACAGTGATTGTTCTGTAGGTGATTTAGGGTCATTCCTTTAATAATTGGATAGTGATTGTTCTGTAGGTGATTTAGGGTCATTCCTTTAATAATTGGATAGTGATTGTTCTGTAGGTGATTTACGGTCAGTCCTTTAATAATTGACAGTGATTGTTCTGTAGGTAATTTATGGTCATTCCTTTAATAATTGGACAGTGATTGTTCTGTAGGTGATTTAGGGTCATTCCTTTAATAATTGGACAGTGATTGTTCTGTAGGTAATTTATGGTCATTCCTTTAATAATTGGACAGTGATTGTTCTGTAGGTGATTTAGAGTCATTCCTTTAATAATTGGATAGTGATTGTTCTGTAGGTGATTTACGGTCAGTCCTTTAATAATTGACAGTGATTGTTCTGTAGGTAATTTATGGTCATTCCTTTAATAATTGGACAGTGATTGTTCTGTAGGTGATTTACGGTCAGTCCTTTAATAATTGGACAGTGATTGTTCTGTAGGTGATTTAGGGTCATTCCTTTAATAATTGGATAGTGATTGTTCTGTAGGTGATTTACGGTCAGTCCTTTAATAATTGGACAGTGATTGTTCTGTAGGTGATTTACGGTCAGTCCTTTAATAATTGGACAGTGATTGTTCTGTAGGTGATTTACGGTCAGTCCTTTAATAATTGGATAGTAATTGTTCTGTAGGTGATTTACGGTCAGTCCTTTAATAATTGGACAGTGATTGTTCTGTAGGTGATTTACGGTCAGTCCTTTAATAATTGGACAGTGATTGTTCTGTAGGTGATTTACGGTCAGTCCTTTAATAATTGACAGTGATTGTTCTGTCGGTAATTTATGGTCATTCCTTTAATAATTGGACAGTGATTGTTCTGTAGGTGATTTACGGTCAGTCCTTTAATAATTGGACAGTGATTGTTCTGTAGGTGATTTACGGTCAGTCCTTTAATAATTGGACAGTGATTGTTCTGTAGGTGATTTACGGTCAGTCCTTTAATAATTGGACAGTGATTGTTCTGTAGGTGATTTACGGTCAGTCCTTTAATAATTGGACAGTGATTGTTCTGTAGGTGATTTACGGTCAGTCCTTTAATAATTGGACAGTGATTGTTCTGTAGGTGATTTACGGTCAGTCCTTTAATAATTGGACAGTGATTGTTCTGTAGGTGATTTACGGTCAGTCCTTTAATAATTGGACAGTGATTGTTCTGTAGGTGATTTACGGTCAGTCCTTTAATAATTGGACAGTGATTGTTCTGTAGGTGATTTACGGTCAATCCTTTCATAATTGGATAGTGATTGTTCTGTAGGTGATTTACGGTCAGTCCTTTAATAATTGGACAGTGATTGTTCTGTAGGTGATTTACGGTCAGTCCTTTAATAATTGGACAGTGATTGTTCTGTAGGTGATTTACGGTCCGTCCTTTAATAATTGGACAGTGATTGTTCTGTAGGTAATTTACGGTCATTCCTTTAATAATTGGACAGTGATTGTTCTGTAGGTGATTTACGGTCAGTCCTTTAATAATTGGACAGTGATTGTTCTGTAGGTGATTTACGGTCAGTCCTTTAATAATTGACAGTGATTGTTCTGTCGGTGATTTGCGGTCAGTCCTTTAATAATTGGATAGTGATTGTTCTGTAGGTGATTTACGGTCAGTCCTTTAATAATTGGACAGTGATTGTTCTGTCGATGATTTACGGTCAGTCCTTTAATAATTGGACTGTGATTGTTCTGTAGGTGATTTACGGTCTGTCCTTTAATAATTGGACAGTGATTGTTCTGTAGGTGATTTACGGTCAGTCCTTTAATAATTGGACAGTGATTGTTCTGTAGGTGATTTATGGTCAGTCCTTTAATAATTGGACAGTGATTGTTCTGTAGGTGATTTACGGTCAGTCCTTCAATAATTGGATAGTGATTGTTCTGTAGGTGATTTACGGTCAGTCTTTTAATAATTGGACAGTGATTGTTCTGTAGGTGATTTACGGTCACACCTTTAATAATTGGACAGTGATTGTTCTGTAGGTGATTTACGGTCAGTCCTTTAATAATTGGATAGTGATTGTTCTGTCGGTGATTTACGGTCAGTCCTTTAATAATTGGACAGTGATTGTTCTGTAGGTGATTTACGGTCAGTCCTTTAATAATAGGAAAGTGATTGTTCTGTAGGTGATTTACGGTCAGTCCTTTAATAATTGGACAGTGATTGTTCTGTAGGTGATTTACGGTCAGTCCTTTAATAATTGGACAGTGATTGTTCTGTAGGTGATTTACGGTCAGTCCTTTAATAATTGGACAGTGCCTGTACTGCAGGTGATTTACGGTCAGTCCTTTAATAATTGGACAGTGATTGTTCTGTAGGTGATTTACGGTCAGTCCTTTAATAATTGGACAGTGATTGTTCTGTAGGTGATTTACGGTCAGTCCTTTAATAATTGGACAGTGATTGTTCTGTAGGTGATTTACGGTCAGTCCTTTAATAATTAGACAGTGCCGGTACTGCAGGTGATTTACGGTCAGTCCTTTAATAATTGGACAGTGATTGTTCTGTAGGTGATTTACGGTCAGTCCTTTAATAATTGGACAGTGATTGTTCTGTAGGTGATTTGCGGTCAGTCCTTTAATAATTGGATAGTGATTGTTCTGTAGGTGATTTACGGTCAGTCCTTTAATAATTGGATAGTGATTGTTCTGTAGGTGATTTACGGTCAGTCCTTTAATAATTGGACAGTGATTGTTCTGTAGGTGATTTACGGTCAGTCCTTTAATAATTGGACAGTGATTGTTCTGTAGGTGATTTACGGTCAGTCCTTTAATAATTGGACAGTGATTGTTCTGTCGGTGATTTACGGTCAGTCCTTTAATAATTGGACAGTGATTGTTCTGTAGGTGATTTACGGTCAGTCCTTCAATAATTGGATAGTGATTGTTCTGTAGGTGATTTACGGTCAGTCCTTTAATAATTGGACAGTGATTGTTCTGTAGGTGATTTACGGTCAGTCCTTCAATAATTGGATAGTGATTGTTCTGTAGGTGATTTACAGTCAGTCCTTTAATAATTGGACAGTGATTGTTCTGTAGGTGATTTACGGTCAGTCCTTTAATAATTGGACAGTGATTGTTCTGCAGGTGATTTACGGTCAGTCCTTTAATAATTGGACAGTGATTGTTCTGTAGGTGATTTACGGTCAGTCCTTTAATAATTGGACAGTGATTGTTCTGTAGGTGATTTACGGTCACTCCTTTAATAATTGGACAGTGATTGTTCTGTAGGTGATTTACGGTCAGTCCTTTAATAATTGGACAGTGATTGTTCTGCAGGTGATTTACGGTCAGTCCTTTAATAATTGGACAGTGATTGTTCTGTAGGTGATTTACGGTCAGTCCTTTAATAATTGGACAGTGATTGTTCTGTAGGTGATTTACGGTCAGTCCTTTAATAATTGGACAGTGATTGTTCTGTAGGTGATTTACGGTCAGTCCTTTAATAATTGGACAGTGATTGTTCTGTAGGTAATTTACAGTCAGTCCTTTAATAATTGGATAGTGATTGTTCTGCAGGTGATTTACGGTCAGTCCTTTAATAATTGGACAGTGATTGTTCTGTAGGTGATTTACGGTCAGTCCTTTAATAATTGGACAGTGATTGTTCTGTAGGTGATTTACGGTCAGTCCTTTAATAATTGGACAGTGATTGTTCTGTAGGAGATTTACGGTCAGTCCTTTAATAATTGGATAGTGATTGTTCTGTAGGTGATTTACGGTCAGTCCTTTAATAATTGGACAGTGATTGTTCTGCAGGTGATTTACGGTCAGTCCTTTAATAATTGGACAGTGATTGTTCTGTAGGTGATTTACGGTCAGTCCTTTAATAATGGACAGTGATTGTTCTGTAGGTGATTTACGGTCAGTTCTTTAATAATTGGACAGTGATTGTTCTGTAGGTGATTTACGGTCAGTCCTTTAATAATTGGATAGTGATTGTTCTGTAGGTGATTTACGGTCAGTCCTTTAATAATTGGACAGTGATTGTTCTGTAGGTGATTTACGGTCAATCCTTTCATAATTGGATAGTGATTGTTCTGTAGGTGATTTACGGTCAGTCCTTTAATAATTGGACAGTGATTGTTCTGTAGGTGATTTACGGTCAGTCCTTTAATAATTGGACAGTGATTGTTCTGTAGGTGATTTACGGTCCGTCCTTTAATAATTGGACAGTGATTGTTCTGTAGGTAATTTACGGTCATTCCTTTAATAATTGGACAGTGATTGTTCTGTAGGTGATTTACGGTCAGTCCTTTAATAATTGGACAGTGATTGTTCTGTAGGTGATTTACGGTCAGTCCTTTAATAATTGACAGTGATTGTTCTGTCGGTGATTTGCGGTCAGTCCTTTAATAATTGGATAGTGATTGTTCTGTAGGTGATTTACGGTCAGTCCTTTAATAATTGGACAGTGATTGTTCTGTCGATGATTTACGGTCAGTCCTTTAATAATTGGACTGTGATTGTTCTGTAGGTGATTTACGGTCTGTCCTTTAATAATTGGACAGTGATTGTTCTGTAGGTGATTTACGGTCAGTCCTTTAATAATTGGACAGTGATTGTTCTGTAGGTGATTTATGGTCAGTCCTTTAATAATTGGACAGTGATTGTTCTGTAGGTGATTTACGGTCAGTCCTTCAATAATTGGATAGTGATTGTTCTGTAGGTGATTTACGGTCAGTCTTTTAATAATTGGACAGTGATTGTTCTGTAGGTGATTTACGGTCACACCTTTAATAATTGGACAGTGATTGTTCTGTAGGTGATTTACGGTCAGTCCTTTAATAATTGGATAGTGATTGTTCTGTCGGTGATTTACGGTCAGTCCTTTAATAATTGGACAGTGATTGTTCTGTAGGTGATTTACGGTCAGTCCTTTAATAATAGGAAAGTGATTGTTCTGTAGGTGATTTACGGTCAGTCCTTTAATAATTGGACAGTGATTGTTCTGTAGGTGATTTACGGTCAGTCCTTTAATAATTGGACAGTGATTGTTCTGTAGGTGATTTACGGTCAGTCCTTTAATAATTGGACAGTGCCTGTACTGCAGGTGATTTACGGTCAGTCCTTTAATAATTGGACAGTGATTGTTCTGTAGGTGATTTACGGTCAGTCCTTTAATAATTGGACAGTGATTGTTCTGTAGGTGATTTACGGTCAGTCCTTTAATAATTGGACAGTGATTGTTCTGTAGGTGATTTACGGTCAGTCCTTTAATAATTAGACAGTGCCGGTACTGCAGGTGATTTACGGTCAGTCCTTTAATAATTGGACAGTGATTGTTCTGTAGGTGATTTACGGTCAGTCCTTTAATAATTGGACAGTGATTGTTCTGTAGGTGATTTGCGGTCAGTCCTTTAATAATTGGATAGTGATTGTTCTGTAGGTGATTTACGGTCAGTCCTTTAATAATTGGATAGTGATTGTTCTGTAGGTGATTTACGGTCAGTCCTTTAATAATTGGACAGTGATTGTTCTGTAGGTGATTTACGGTCAGTCCTTTAATAATTGGACAGTGATTGTTCTGTAGGTGATTTACGGTCAGTCCTTTAATAATTGGACAGTGATTGTTCTGTCGGTGATTTACGGTCAGTCCTTTAATAATTGGACAGTGATTGTTCTGTAGGTGATTTACGGTCAGTCCTTCAATAATTGGATAGTGATTGTTCTGTAGGTGATTTACGGTCAGTCCTTTAATAATTGGACAGTGATTGTTCTGTAGGTGATTTACGGTCAGTCCTTCAATAATTGGATAGTGATTGTTCTGTAGGTGATTTACAGTCAGTCCTTTAATAATTGGACAGTGATTGTTCTGTAGGTGATTTACGGTCAGTCCTTTAATAATTGGACAGTGATTGTTCTGCAGGTGATTTACGGTCAGTCCTTTAATAATTGGACAGTGATTGTTCTGTAGGTGATTTACGGTCAGTCCTTTAATAATTGGACAGTGATTGTTCTGTAGGTGATTTACGGTCACTCCTTTAATAATTGGACAGTGATTGTTCTGTAGGTGATTTACGGTCAGTCCTTTAATAATTGGACAGTGATTGTTCTGCAGGTGATTTACGGTCAGTCCTTTAATAATTGGACAGTGATTGTTCTGTAGGTGATTTACGGTCAGTCCTTTAATAATTGGACAGTGATTGTTCTGTAGGTGATTTACGGTCAGTCCTTTAATAATTGGACAGTGATTGTTCTGTAGGTGATTTACGGTCAGTCCTTTAATAATTGGACAGTGATTGTTCTGTAGGTAATTTACAGTCAGTCCTTTAATAATTGGATAGTGATTGTTCTGCAGGTGATTTACGGTCAGTCCTTTAATAATTGGACAGTGATTGTTCTGTAGGTGATTTACGGTCAGTCCTTTAATAATTGGACAGTGATTGTTCTGTAGGTGATTTACGGTCAGTCCTTTAATAATTGGACAGTGATTGTTCTGTAGGAGATTTACGGTCAGTCCTTTAATAATTGGATAGTGATTGTTCTGTAGGTGATTTACGGTCAGTCCTTTAATAATTGGACAGTGATTGTTCTGCAGGTGATTTACGGTCAGTCCTTTAATAATTGGACAGTGATTGTTCTGTAGGTGATTTACGGTCAGTCCTTTAATAATGGACAGTGATTGTTCTGTAGGTGATTTACGGTCAGTTCTTTAATAATTGGACAGTGATTGTTCTGTAGGTGATTTACGGTCAGTCCTTTAATAATTGGATAGTGATTGTTCTGTAGGTGATTTACGGTCAGTCCTTTAATAATTGGATAGTGATTGTTCTGTAGGTGATTTACGGTCAGTCCTTTAATAATTGGACAGTGATTGTTCTGCAGGTGATTTACGGTCAGTCCTTTAATAATTCGACAGTGATTGTTCTGTAGGTGATTTACGGTCAGTCCTTTAATAATTGGACAGTGATTGTTCTGTAGGTGATTTACGGTCAGTCCTTTAATAATTGGACAGTGATTGTTCTGTAGGTGATTTACGGTCAGTCCTTTAATAATTGGACAGTGATTGTTCTGTAGGTGATTTACGGTCAGTCCTGTAATAATTGGACAGTGATTGTTCTGTAGGTGATTTACGGTCCGTCCATTAATAATTGGACAGTGATTGTTCTGTAGGTGATTTACGGTCCGTCCTTTAATAATTGGACAGTGATTGTTCTGTAGCTGATTTACGGTCAGTCCTTTAATAATTGGATAGTGATTGTTCTGTAGGTGATTTACGGTCAGTCCTTTAATAATTGGACAGTGATTGTTCTGTAGGTGATTTACGGTCAGTCCTTTAATAATTGGACAGTGATTGTTCTGTAGGTGATTTACGGTCCGTCATTTAATAATTGGACAGTGATTGTTCTGTCGGTGATTTACGGTCAGTCCTTTAATAATTGGACACTGATTGTTCTGTAGGTGATTTACGGTCAGTCCTTTAATAATTGGACAGTGATTGTTCTGTAGGTGATTTACGGTCCGTCCTTTAATAATAGGACAGTGATTGTTCTGTAGGTGATTTAAGGTCAGTCCTTTAATAATTGGACAGTGCCTGTACTGCAGGTGATTTACGGTCAGTCCTTTAATAATTGGACAGTGATTGTTCTGTAGGTGATTTACGGTCAGTCCTTTAATAATTGGACAGTGATTGTTCTGTAGGTGATTTACGGTCAGTCCTTTAATAATTGGATAGTGATTGTTCTGTAGGTGATTTACGGTCAGTCCTTTAATAATTGGATAGTGATTGTTCTGTAGGTGATTTACGGTCAGTCCTTTAATAATTGGATAGTGATTGTTCTGTAGGTGATTTACGGTCAGTCCTTTAATAATTGGGCAGTGATTGTTCTGTAGGTGATTTCCGGTCAGTCCTTTAATAATTGGACAGTGATTGTTCTGTAGGTGATTTACGGTCAGTCCTTTAATAATTGGACAGTGATTGTTCTGTAGGTGATTTACGGTCAGTCCTTTAATAATTGGATAGTGATTGTTCTGTAGGTGATTTACGGTCAGTCCTTTAATAATTGGACAGTGATTGTTCTGCAGGTGATTTACGGTCAGTCCTTTAATAATTGGATAGTGATTGTTCTGTAGGTGATTTACGGTCAGTCCTTTAATAATTGGACAGTGATTGTTCTGTAGGTGATTTTCGGTCAGTCCTTTAATAATGGGACAGTGATTGTTCTGTAGGTGATTTTCGGTCAGTCCTTTAATAATTGGATAGTGATTGTTCTGTAGGTGATTTACTGTCAGTCCTTTAATAATTGGACTGTGATTGTTCTGTAGGTGATTTACGGTCAGTCCTTTAATAATTGGACAGTGATTGTTCTGGAGGTGATTTACGGTCAGTCCTTTAATAATTGGACAGTGATTGTTCTGTAGGTGATTTACGGTCAGTCCTTTAATAATTGGACAGTGATTGTTCTGCAGGTGATTTACGGTCAGTCCTTTAATAATTGGATAGTGATTGTTCTGTAGGTGATTTACGGTCAGTCCTTTAATAATTGGACAGTGATTGTTCTGTAGGTGATTTCCGGTCAGTCCTTTAATAATTGGACAGTGATTGTTCTGTAGGTGATTTACGGTCAGTCCTTTAATAATTGGACAGTGATTGTTCTGTAGGTGATTTACGGTCAGTCCTGTAATAATTGGACAGTGATTGTTCTGTAGGTGATTTACGGTCCGTCCATTAATAATTGGACAGTGATTGTTCTGTAGGTGATTTACGGTCAGTCCTTTAATAATTGGACAGTGATTGTTCTGTAGGTGATTTACGGTCAGTCCTGTAATAATTGGACAGTGATTGTTCTGTAGGTGATTTACGGTCAGTCCTTTAATAATTGGACAGTGATTGTTCTGTAGGTGATTTACGGTCAGTCCTGTAATAATTGTACAGTGATTGTTCTGTAGGTGATTTACGGTCCGTCCATTAATAATTGGACAGTGATTGTTCTGTAGGTGATTCACGGTCAGTCCTTTAATAATTGGACAGTGATTGTTCTGCAGGTGATTTACGGTCAGTCCTTTAATAATTGGACAGTGATTGTTCTGTCGGTGATTTACGGTCCGTCCTTTAATAATTGGACAGTGATTGTTCTGTCGGTGATTTACGGTCAGGCCTTTAATAATTGGACAGTGATTGTTCTGTAGGTGATTTACGGTCAGACCTTTAATAATTGGACAGTGATTGTTCTGTAGGTGATTTACGGTCAGTCCTTTAATAATTGGACAGTGATTGTTCTGTAGGTGATTTACGGTCAGGCCTTTAATAATTGGACAGTGATTGTTCTGTAGGTGATTTACGGTCAGTCCTTTAATAATTGGACAGTGATTGTTCTGTAGGTGATTTACGGTCAGACCTTTAATAATTGGACAGTGATTGTTCTGTAGGTGATTTACGGTCAGTCCTTTTAATAATTGGACAGTGATTGTTCTGTAGGTGATTTACGGTCAGACCTTTAATAATTGGACAGTGATTGTTCTGTAGGTGATTTACGGTCAGGCCTTTAATAATTGGATAGTGATTGTTCTGTAGGTGATTTACGGTCAGACCTTCAATAATTGGACAGTGATTGTTCTGTAGGTGATTTACGGTCAGACCTTTAATAATTGGACAGTGATTGTTCTGTAGGTGATTTACGGTCAGTCCTTTAATAATTGGACAGTGATTGTTCTGTAGGTGATTTACGGTCAGGCCTTTAATAATTGGACAGTGATTGTTCTGTAGGTGATTTACGGTCCGTCCTTTAATAATTGGACAGTGATTGTTCTGTAGGTGATTTACGGTCCGTCCTTTAATAATTGGACAGTGATTGTTCTGTAGGTGATTTACGGTCAGTCCTTTAATAATTGGATAGTGATTGTTCTGTAGGTGATTTACGGTCAGTCCTTTAATAATTGGACAGTGATTGTTCTGTAGGTGATTTACAGTCAGTCCTTTAATAATTGGATAGTGATTGTTCTGTAGGTGATTTACGGTCAGTCCTTTAATAATTGGACAGTGATTGTTCTGTAGGTGATTTACGGTCACTCCTTTAATAATTGGATAGTGATTGTTCTGTAGGTGATTTACGGTCAGTCCTTTAATAATTGACAGTGATTGTTCTGTAGGTAATTTATGGTCATTCCTTTAATAATTGGACAGTGATTGTTCTGTAGGTGATTTACGGTCATTCCTTTAATAATTGGATAGTGATTGTTCTGTAGGTGATTTACGGTCAGGCCTTTAATAATTGGATAGTGATTGTTCTGTAGGTGATTTACGGTCAGTCCTTTAATAATTGGACAGTGATTGTTCTGCAGGTGATTTACGGTCAGTCCTTTAATAATTCGACAGTGATTGTTCTGTAGGTGATTTACGGTCAGTCCTTTAATAATTGGACAGTGATTGTTCTGTAGGTGATTTACGGTCAGTCCTTTAATAATTGGACAGTGATTGTTCTGTAGGTGATTTACGGTCAGTCCTTTAATAATTGGACAGTGATTGTTCTGTAGGTGATTTACGGTCAGTCCTGTAATAATTGGACAGTGATTGTTCTGTAGGTGATTTACGGTCAGTCCTTTAATAATTGGACAGTGATTGTTCTGTAGGTGATTTACGGTCAGTCCTGTAATAATTGTACAGTGATTGTTCTGTAGGTGATTTACGGTCCGTCCATTAATAATTGGACAGTGATTGTTCTGTAGGTGATTTACGGTCCGTCCATTAATAATTGGACAGTGATTGTTCTGTAGGTGATTTACGGTCCGTCCATTAATAATTGGACAGTGATTGTTCTGTAGGTGATTTACGGTCAGTCCTTTAATAATTGGACAGTGATTGTTCTGTAGCTGATTTACGGTCAGTCCTTTAATAATTGGATAGTGATTGTTCTGTAGGTGATTTACGGTCAGTCCTTTAATAATTGGACAGTGATTGTTCTGTAGGTGATTTACGGTCAGTCCTTTAATAATTGGACAGTGATTGTTCTGTAGGTGATTTACGGTCCGTCCTTTAATAATTGGACAGTGATTGTTCTGTCGGTGATTTACGGTCCGTCCTTTAATAATAGGACAGTGATTGTTCTGTAGGTGATTTACGGTCAGTCCTTTAATAATTGGACAGTGATTGTTCTGTAGGTGATTTACGGTCAGTCCTTTAATAATTGGACAGTGATTGTTCTGTAGGTGATTTACGGTCAGTCCTTTAATAATTGGACAGTGATTGTTCTGTAGGTGATTTACGGTCAGTCCTTTAATAATTGGATAGTGATTGTTCTGTAGGTGATTTACGGTCATTCCTTTAATAATTGGACAGTGATTGTTCTGTAGGTGATTTACGGTCAGTCCTTTAATAATTGGACAGTGATTGTTCTGTAGGTGATTTACGGTCAGTCCTTTAATAATTGGACAGTGATTGTTCTGTAGGTGATTCACGGTCAGTCCTTTAATAATTGGACAGTGATTGTTCTGCAGGTGATTTACGGTCAGTCCTTTAATAATTGGACAGTGATTGTTCTGTAGGTGATTTACGGTCCGTCCTTTAATAATTGGACAGTGATTGTTCTGTCGGTGATTTACGGTCAGGCCTTTAATAATTGGACAGTGATTGTTCTGTAGGTGATTTACGGTCAGACCTTTAATAATTGGACAGTGATTGTTCTGTAGGTGATTTACGGTCAGTCCTTTAATAATTGGACAGTGATTGTTCTGTAGGTGATTTACGGTCAGGCCTTTAATAATTGGACAGTGATTGTTCTGTAGGTGATTTACGGTCAGTCCTTTAATAATTGGACAGTGATTGTTCTGTAGGTGATTTACGGTCAGACCTTTAATAATTGGACAGTGATTGTTCTGTAGGTGATTTACGGTCAGTCCTTTTAATAATTGGACAGTGATTGTTCTGTAGGTGATTTACGGTCAGACCTTTAATAATTGGACAGTGATTGTTCTGTAGGTGATTTACGGTCAGGCCTTTAATAATTGGATAGTGATTGTTCTGTAGGTGATTTACGGTCAGACCTTCAATAATTGGACAGTGATTGTTCTGTAGGTGATTTACGGTCAGACCTTTAATAATTGGACAGTGATTGTTCTGTAGGTGATTTACGGTCAGTCCTTTAATAATTGGACAGTGATTGTTCTGTAGGTGATTTACGGTCAGGCCTTTAATAATTGGACAGTGATTGTTCTGTAGGTGATTTACGGTCCGTCCTTTAATAATTGGACAGTGATTGTTCTGTAGGTGATTTACGGTCCGTCCTTTAATAATTGGACAGTGATTGTTCTGTAGGTGATTTACGGTCAGTCCTTTAATAATTGGATAGTGATTGTTCTGTAGGTGATTTACGGTCAGTCCTTTAATAATTGGACAGTGATTGTTCTGTAGGTGATTTACAGTCAGTCCTTTAATAATTGGATAGTGATTGTTCTGTAGGTGATTTACGGTCAGTCCTTTAATAATTGGACAGTGATTGTTCTGTAGGTGATTTACGGTCATTCCTTTAATAATTGGATAGTGATTGTTCTGTAGGTGATTTACGGTCAGTCCTTTAATAATTGACAGTGATTGTTCTGTAGGTAATTTATGGTCATTCCTTTAATAATTGGACAGTGATTGTTCTGTAGGTGATTTACGGTCATTCCTTTAATAATTGGATAGTGATTGTTCTGTAGGTGATTTACGGTCAGGCCTTTAATAATTGGATAGTGATTGTTCTGTAGGTGATTTACGGTCAGTCCTTTAATAATTGACAGTGATTGTTCTGTAGGTAATTTATGGTCATTCCTTTAATAATTGGACAGTGATTGTTCTGTAGGTGATTTACGGTCATTCATTTAATAATTGGATAGTGATTGTTCTGTAGGTGATTTACGGTCAGTCCTTTAATAATTGGACAGTGATTGTTCTGTAGGTGATTTACGGTCCGTCCTTTAATAATTGGACAGTGATTGTTCTGTCGGTGATTTACGGTCAGGCCTTTAATAATTGGACAGTGATTGTTCTGTAGGTGATTTACGGTCAGACCTTTAATAATTGGACAGTGATTGTTCTGTAGGTGATTTACGGTCAGTCCTTTAATAATTGGACAGTGATTGTTCTGTAGGTGATTTACGGTCAGGCCTTTAATAATTGGACAGTGATTGTTCTGTAGGTGATTTACGGTCAGTCCTTTAATAATTGGACAGTGATTGTTCTGTAGGTGATTTACGGTCAGACCTTTAATAATTGGACAGTGATTGTTCTGTAGGTGATTTACGGTCAGTCCTTTTAATAATTGGACAGTGATTGTTCTGTAGGTGATTTACGGTCAGACCTTTAATAATTGGACAGTGATTGTTCTGTAGGTGATTTACGGTCAGGCCTTTAATAATTGGATAGTGATTGTTCTGTAGGTGATTTACGGTCAGACCTTCAATAATTGGACAGTGATTGTTCTGTAGGTGATTTACGGTCAGACCTTTAATAATTGGACAGTGATTGTTCTGTAGGTGATTTACGGTCAGTCCTTTAATAATTGGACAGTGATTGTTCTGTAGGTGATTTACGGTCAGGCCTTTAATAATTGGACAGTGATTGTTCTGTAGGTGATTTACGGTCCGTCCTTTAATAATTGGACAGTGATTGTTCTGTAGGTGATTTACGGTCCGTCCTTTAATAATTGGACAGTGATTGTTCTGTAGGTGATTTACGGTCAGTCCTTTAATAATTGGATAGTGATTGTTCTGTAGGTGATTTACGGTCAGTCCTTTAATAATTGGACAGTGATTGTTCTGTAGGTGATTTACAGTCAGTCCTTTAATAATTGGATAGTGATTGTTCTGTAGGTGATTTACGGTCAGTCCTTTAATAATTGGACAGTGATTGTTCTGTAGGTGATTTACGGTCATTCCTTTAATAATTGGATAGTGATTGTTCTGTAGGTGATTTACGGTCAGTCCTTTAATAATTGACAGTGATTGTTCTGTAGGTAATTTATGGTCATTCCTTTAATAATTGGACAGTGATTGTTCTGTAGGTGATTTACGGTCATTCCTTTAATAATTGGATAGTGATTGTTCTGTAGGTGATTTACGGTCAGGCCTTTAATAATTGGATAGTGATTGTTCTGTAGGTGATTTACGGTCAGTCCTTTAATAATTGACAGTGATTGTTCTGTAGGTAATTTATGGTCATTCCTTTAATAATTGGACAGTGATTGTTCTGTAGGTGATTTACGGTCATTCATTTAATAATTGGATAGTGATTGTTCTGTAGGTGATTTACGGTCAGTCCTTTAATAATTGGACAGTGATTGTTCTGTAGGTGATTTACGGTCAGTCCTTTAATAATTGGACAGTGATTGTTCTGTAGGTGATTTACGGTCAGGCCTTTAATAATTGGATAGTGATTGTTCTGTAGGTGATTTACGATCAGTCCTTTAATAATTGGACAGTGATTGTTCTGTAGGTGATTTACGGTCAGTCCTTTAATAATTGGACAGTGATTGTTCTGTAGGTGATTTACGGTCAGACCTTTAATAATTGGACAGTGATTGTTCTGTAGGTGATTTACGGTCAGTCCTTTAATAATTGACAGTGATTGTTCTGTAGGTAATTTATGGTCATTCCTTTAATAATTGGACAGTGATTGTTCTGTAGGTGATTTACGGTCAGTCCTTTAATAATTGGACAGTGATTGTTCTGTAGGTGATTTACGGTCAGTCCTTTAATAATTGACAGTGATTGTTCTGTAGGTAATTTATGGTCATTCCTTTAATAATTGGACAGTGATTGTTCTGTAGGTGATTTACGGTCAGTCCTTTAATAATTGGACAGTGATTGTTCTGTAGGTGATTTACGGTCATTCCTTTAATAATTGGACAGTGATTGTTCTGTAGGTAATTTATGGTCATTCCTTTAATAATTGGACAGTGATTGTTCTGTAGGTGATTTACGGTCAGTCCTTTAATAATTGGACAGTGATTGTTCTGTAGGTGATTTACGGTCATTCCTTTAATAATTGGATAGTGATTGTTCTGTAGGTGATTTACGGTCAGGCCTTTAATAATTGGATAGTGATTGTTCTGTAGGTGATTTACGGTCAGTCCTTTAATAATTGGACAGTGATTGTTCTGTAGGTGATTTACGGTCAGTCCTTTAATAATTGGACAGTGATTGTTCTGTAGGTGATTTACGGTCAGTCCTTTCATAATTGGATAGTGATTGTTCTGTAGGTGATTTACGGTCAGTCCTTTAATAATTGGACAGTGATTGTTCTGTAGGTGATTTACGGTCAGTCCTTTAATAATTGGACAGTGATTGTTCTGTAGGTGATTTACGGTCAGTCCTTTAATAATTGGACAGTGATTGTTCTGTAGGTGATTTACAGTCAGTCCTTTAATAATTGGACAGTGATTGTTCTGTAGGTGATTTACGGTCAGTCCTTTAATAATTGGACAGTGATTGTTCTGTAGGTGATTTACGGTCAGTCCTTTAATAATTGGACAGTGATTGTTCTGGAGGTGATTTACGGTCAGTCCTTTAATAATTGGACAGTGATTGTTCTGTAGGTGATTTACGGTCAGTCCTTTAATAATTGGACAGTGATTGTTCTGCAGGTGATTTACGGTCAGTCCTTTAATAATTGGACAGTGATTGCTCTGTAGGTGATTTACAGTCAGTCCTTTAATAATTGGACAGTGATTGTTCTGTAGGTGATTTACGGTCAGTCCTTTAATAATTGGACAGTGATTGTTCTGTAGGTGATTTACGGTCAGTCCTTTAATAATTGGACAGTGATTGTTCTGTAGGTGATTTACGGTCAGTCCTTTAATAATTGGACAGTGATTGTTCTGTAGGTGATTTACGGTCAGTCCTTTAATAATTGGACAGTGATTGTTCTGTAGGTGATTTATGGTCAGTCCTTTAATAATTGGACAGTGATTGTTCTGGAGGTGATTTACGGTCAGTCCTTTAATAATTGACAGTGATTGTTCTGTAGGTGATTTACGGTCAGTCCTTTAATAATTGGACAGTGATTGTTCTGGAGGTGATTTACGGTCAGTCCTTTAATAATTGACAGTGATTGTTCTGTAGGTGATTTACGGTCAGTCCTTTAATAATTGGACAGTGATTGTTCTGTAGGTGATTTACGGTCAGTGCTTTAATAATTGGACAGTGATTGTTCTGTAGGTGATTTACGGTCAGTCCTTTCATAATTGGATAGTGATTGTTCTGTAGGTGATTTACGGTCAGTCCTTTAATAATTGGATAGTGATTGTTCTGTAGGTGATTTACGGTCAGTGCTTTAATAATTGGACAGTGATTGTTCTGTAGGTGATTTACGGTCAGTCCTTTAATAATTGGACAGTGATTGTTCTGTAGGTGATTTACGGTCAGTCCTTTAATAATTGGACAGTGATTGTTCTGTAGGTGATTTACGGTCAGTCCTTTAATAATTGGACAGTGATTGTTCTGTAGGTGATTTACGGTCAGTCTTTTAATAATTGGACAGTGATTATTCAGTAGGTGATTTACGGTCAGTCCTTTAATAATTGGACAGTGATTGTTCTGTAGGTGATGTATGGTCAGTCCTTTAATAATTGGACAGTGATTGTTCTGTAGGTGATTTACGGTCCGTCCTTTAATAATTGGATAGTGATTGTTCTGTAGGTGATTTGCGGTCAGTCCTTTAATAATTGGACAGTGATTGTTCTGCAGGTGATTTACGGTCAGTCCTTTAATAATTGGACAGTGATTGTTCTGTCGGTGATTTACGGTCAGTCCTTTAATAATTGGATAGTGATTGTTCTGTAGGTGATTTACGGTCAGTCCTTTAATAATTGGACAGTGATTGTTCTGTCGATGATTTACGGTCAGTCCTTTAATAATTGGACTGTGATTGTTCCGTAGGTGATTTACGGTCAGTCTTTTAATAATTGGACAGTGATTATTCAGTAGGTGATTTACGGTCAGTCCTTTAATAATTGGACAGTGATTGTTCTGTAGGTCATTTACGGTCAGTCCTTTATTAATTGATAGTGATTGTTCTGTAGGTGATTTACGGTCAGTCTATTAATAATTGGACAGTGATTATTCAGAAGGTGATTTACGGTCAGTCCTTTAATAATTGGACAGTGATTGTTCTGTAGGTGATTTACGGTCAGTCCTTTAATAATTGGACAGTGATTGTTCTGTCGATGATTTACGGTCAGTCCTTTAATAATTGGACTGTGATTGTTCTGTAGGTGATTTACGGTCTGTCCTTTAATAATTGGACAGTGATTGTTCTGTAGGTGATTTACGGTCAGTCCTTTAATAATTGGACAGTGATTGTTCTGTAGGTGATTTATGGTCAGTCCTTTAATAATTGGACAGTGATTGTTCTGTAGGTGATTTACGGTCAGTCCTTTAATAATTGGATAGTGATTGTTCTGTAGGTGATTTACGGTCAGTCTTTTAATAATTGGACGGTGATTGTTCTGCAGGTGATTTACGGTCAGTCCTTTAATAATTGGACAGTGATTGTTCTGTAGGTGATTTACGGTCAGTCCTTTAATAATTGGACAGTGATTGTTCTGTTGGTGATTTACGGTCAGTCCTTTAATAATTGGACAGTGATTGTTCTGTAGGTGATTTTCGGTCAGTCCTTTAATAATTGGACAGTGATTGTTCTGTAGGTGATTTTCGGTCAGTCCTTTAATAATTGGACAGTGATTGTTCTGTAGGTGATTTACGGTCAGTCTTTTAATAATTGGACAGTGATTGTTCTGCAGGTGATTTACGGTCAGTCCTTTAATAATTGGACAGTGATTGTTCTGTAGGTGATTTACGGTCAGTCCTTTAATAATTGGACAGTGATTGTTCTGTAGGTGATTTACGGTCAGTGCTTTAATAATTGGACAGTGATTGTTCTGTAGGTGATTTACGGTCAGTCCTTTCATAATTGGATAGTGATTGTTCTGTAGGTGATTTACGGTCAGTCCTTTAATAATTGGATAGTGATTGTTCTGTAGGTGATTTACGGTCAGTGCTTTAATAATTGGACAGTGATTGTTCTGTAGGTGATTTACGGTCAGTCCTTTAATAATTGGACAGTGATTGTTCTGTAGGTGATTTACGGTCAGTCCTTTAATAATTGGACAGTGATTGTTCTGTAGGTGATTTACGGTCAGTCCTTTAATAATTGGACAGTGATTGTTCTGTAGGTGATTTACGGTCAGTCTTTTAATAATTGGACAGTGATTATTCAGTAGGTGATTTACGGTCAGTCCTTTAGTAATTGGACAGTGATTGTTCTGTAGGTGATTTATGGTCAGTCCTTTAATAATTGGACAGTGATTGTTCTGTAGGTGATTTACGGTCCGTCCTTTAATAATTGGATAGTGATTGTTCTGTAGGTGATTTGCGGTCAGTCCTTTAATAATTGGACAGTGATTGTTCTGCAGGTGATTTACGGTCAGTCCTTTAATAATTGGACAGTGATTGTTCTGTCGGTGATTTACGGTCAGTCCTTTAATAATTGGATAGTGATTGTTCTGTAGGTGATTTACGGTCAGTCCTTTAATAATTGGACAGTGATTGTTCTGTCGATGATTTACGGTCAGTCCTTTAATAATTGGACTGTGATTGTTCCGTAGGTGATTTACGGTCAGTCTTTTAATAATTGGACAGTGATTATTCAGTAGGTGATTTACGGTCAGTCCTTTAATAATTGGACAGTGATTGTTCTGTAGGTCATTTACGGTCAGTCCTTTATTAATTGATAGTGATTGTTCTGTAGGTGATTTACGGTCAGTCTTTTAATAATTGGACAGTGATTATTCAGAAGGTGATTTACGGTCGGTCCTTTAATAATTGGACATTGATTGTTCTGTTGGTGATTTACGGTCAGTCCTTTAATAATTGGACAGTGATTGTTCTGTCGATGATTTACGGTCAGTCCTTTAATAATTGGACTGTGATTGTTCTGTAGGTGATTTACGGTCTGTCTTTAATAATTGGACAGTGATTGTTCTGTAGGTGATTTACGGTCAGTCCTTTAATAATTGGACAGTGATTGTTCTGTAGGTGATTTATGGTCAGTCCTTTAATAATTGGACAGTGATTGTTCTGTAGGTGATTTACGGTCAGTCCTTTAATAATTGGATAGTGATTGTTCTGTAGGTGATTTACGGTCAGTCTTTTAATAATTGGACGGTGATTGTTCTGCAGGTGATTTACGGTCAGTCCTTTAATAATTGGACAGTGATTGTTCTGTAGGTGATTTTACGGTCAGTCCTTTAATAATTGGACAGTGATTGTTCTGTTGGTGATTTACGGTCAGTCCTTTAATAATTGGACAGTGATTGTTCTGTAGGTGATTTTCGGTCAGTCCTTTAATAATTGGACAGTGATTGTTCTGTAGGTGATTTTCGGTCAGTCCTTTAATAATTGGACAGTGATTGTTCTGTAGGTGATTTACGGTCAGTCTTTTAATAATTGGACAGTGATTGTTCTGCAGGTGATTTACGGTCAGTCCTTTAATAATTGGACAGTGATTGTTCTGTAGGTGATGTACGGTCAGTCCTTTAATAATTGGACAGTTATTGTTCTGTCGGTGATTTACGGTCAGTCCTTTAATAATTGGACAGTGATTGTTCTGTAGGTGATTTACGGTCAGTCCTTTAATAATTGGATAGTGATTGTTCTGTAGGTGATTTACGGTCAGTCCTTTAATAATTGGACAGTGATTGTTCTGTAGGTGATTTACGGTCAGTCCTTTAATAATTGGACAGTGATTGTTCTGTTGGTGATTTACGGTCAGTCCTTTAATAATTGGACAGTGCCTGTACTGCAGGTGATTTACGGTCAGTCCTTTAATAATTGGACAGTGATTGTTCTGTAGGTGATTTACGGTCAGTCCTTTAATAATTGGACAGTGATTGTTCTGTAGGTGATTTGCGGTCAGTCCTTTAATAATTGGATAGTGATTGTTCTGTAGGTGATTTACGGTCAGTCCTTTAATAATTGGACAGTGATTGTTCTGTAGGTGATTTACGGTCAGTCCTTTAATAATTGGATAGTGATTGTTCTGTAGGTGATTTACAGTCAGTCCTTTAATAATTGGACAGTGATTGTTCTGTAGGTGATTTACAGTCAGTCCTTTAATAATTGGACAGTGATTGTTCTGTAGGTGATTTACGGTCAGTCCTTTAATAATTGGACAGTGATTGTTCTGCAGGTGATTTACGGTCAGTCCTTTAATAATTGGACAGTGATTGTTCTGTAGGTGATTTACGGTCAGTCCTTTAATAATTGGACAGTGATTGTTCTGTAGGTGATTTACGGTCAGTCCTTTAATAATTGGATAGTGATTGTTCTGTAGGTGATTTACGGTCAGTCCTTTAATAATTGGATAGTGATTGTTCTGTAGGTGATTTACGGTCAGTCCTTTAATAATTGGATAGTGATTGTTCTGTAGGTGATTTACGGTCAGTCCTTTAATAATTGGATAGTGATTGTTCTGTAGGTGATTTACGGTCAGTCCTTTAATAATTGGATAGTGATTGTTCTGTAGGTGATTTACGGTCAGTCCTTTAATAATTGGACAGTGCCTGTACTGCAGGTGATTTACGGTCAGTCCTTTAATAATTGGATAGTGATTGTTCTGTAGGTGATTTACGGTCAGTACTTTAATAATTGGACAGTGATTGTTCTGTAGGTGATTTACAGTCAGTCCTTTAATAATTGGACAGTGATTGTTCTGTAGGTGATTTACGGTCAGTCCTTTAATAATTGGACAGTGATTGTTCTGTAGGTGATTTACGGTCAGCCCTTTAATAATTGGACAGTGATTGTTCTGTAGGTGATTTACGGTCAGTCCTTTAATAATTGGACAGTGATTGTTCTGTCGGTGATTTACGGTCAGTCCTTTAATAATTGGACAGTGATTGTTCTGTAGGTGATTTACAGTCAGTCCTTTAATAATTGGACAGTGATTGTTCTGTAGGTGATTTACGGTCAGTCCTTTAATAATTGGTCAGTGATTGTTCTGTAGGTGATTTACGGTCAGTCCTTTAATAATTGGACAGTGATTGTTCTGTAGGTGATTTACGGTCAGTCCTTTAATAATTGGACAGTGATTGTTCTGCAGGTGATTTATGGTCAGTCCTTTAATAATTGGACAGTGATTGTTCTGTAGGTGATTTACGGTCAGTCCTTTAATAATTGGACAGTGATTGTTCTGCAGGTGATTTACGGTCAGTCCTTTAATAATTGGACAGTGATTGTTCTGTAGGTGATTTACGGTCAGTCCTTTAATAATTGGACAGTGATTGTTCTGTAGGTGATTTATGGTCAGTCCTTTAATAATTGGATAGTGATTGTTCTGTAGGTGATTTACGGCCAGTCCTTTAATAATTGGACAGTGATTGTTCTGTAGGTGATTTACGGTCAGTCCTTTAATAATTGGACAGTGATTGTTCTGCAGGTGATTTACGGTCAGTCCTTTAATAATTGGACAGTGATTGTTCTGTAGGTGATTTACGGTCAGTCCTTTAATAATTGGACAGTGATTGTTCTGTAGGTGATTTACGGTCAGTCCTTTAATAATTGGATAGTGATTGTTCTGTAGGTGATTTACGGGCAGTCCTTTAATAATTGGACAGTGATTGTTCTGGAGGTGATTTACGGTCAGTCCTTTAATAATTGGATAGTGATTGTTCTGTAGGTGATTTACGGTCAGTCCTTTATTAATTGGACAGTGATTGTTCTGCAGGTGATTTACGGTCAGTCCTTTAATAATTCGACAGTGATTGTTCTGTAGGTGATTTACGGTCAGTCCTTTAATAATTGGACAGTGATTGTTCTGCAGGTGATTTACGGTCAGTCCTTTAATAATTGGACAGTGATTGTTCTGTAGGTGATTTACGGTCAGTCCTTTAATAATTGGACAGTGATTGTTCTGTAGGTGATTTACGGTCAGTCCTGTAATAATTGGACAGTGATTGTTCTGTAGGTGATTTACGGTCCGTCCATTAATAATAGGACAGTGATTGTTCTGTAGGTGATTTACGGTCAGTCCTTTAATAATTGGACAGTGATTGTTCTGTAGGTGATTTACGGTCCGTCCATTAATAATAGGACAGTGATTGTTCTGTCGGTGATTTACGGTCAGTCCTTTAATAATTGGACAGTGATTGTTCTGTGGGTGATTTACGGTCAGTCCTTTAATAATTGGACAGTGATTGTTCTGCAGGTGATTTACGGTCAGTCCTTTAATAATTGGACTGTGATAGTTCTGTAGGTGATTTACGGTCAGTCCTTTAATAATTGGACAGTGATTGTTCTGTAGGTGATTTACGGTCAGTCCTTTAATAATTGGACAGTGATTGTTCTGTAGGTGATTTACGGTCAGTCCTTTAATAATTGGACAGTGATTGTTCTGTCGGTGATTTACGGTCAGTCCTTTAATAATTGGACAGTGATTGTTCTGTAGGTGATTTACGGTCAGTCCTTTAATAATAGGACAGTGATTGTTCTGTAGGTGATTTACGGTCAGTCCTTTAATAATTGGATAGTGATTGTTCTGTCGGTGATTTACGGTCAGTCCTTTAATAATTGGACAGTGATTGTTCTGTAGGTGATTTACGGTCAGTCCTTTAATAATTGGACAGTGATTGTTCTGTAGGTGATTTACGGTCAGTCCTTTAATAATTGGGCAGTGATTGTTCTGTAGGTGATTTACGGTCCGTCCTTTAATAATTGGATAGTGATTGTTCTGTAGCTGATTTACGGTCAGTCCTTTAATAATTGGATAGTGATTGTTCTGTAGGTGATTTACGGTCAGTCCATTAATAATTGGACAGTGATTGTTCTGTAGGTGATTTACGGTCAGTCCTTTAATAATTGGACAGTGATTGTTCTGTCGGTGATTTATGGTCCGTCCTTTAATAATTGGACAGTGATTGTTCTGTCGGTGATTTACGGTCAGTCCTTTAATAATTGGACAGTGATTGTTCTGTAGGTGATTTACGGTCAGTCCTTTAATAATTGGACAGTGATTGTTCTGTAGGTGATTTACGGTCCGTCCTTTAATAATAGGACAGTGATTGTTCTGTAGGTGATTTACGGTCAGTCCTTTAATAATTGGACAGTGCCTGTACTGCAGGTGATTTACAGTCAGTCCTTTAATAATTGGACAGTGATTGTTCTGTAGGTGATTTACGGTCAGTCCTTTAATAATTGGACAGTGATTGTTCTGTAGGTGATTTACGGTCAGTCCTTTAATAATTGGATAGTGATTGTTCTGTAGGTGATTTACGGTCAGTCCTTTAATAATTGGATAGTGATTGTTCTGTAGGTGATTTACGGTCAATCCTTTAATAATTGGACAGTGATTGTTCTGTAGGTGATTTCCGGTCAGTCCTTTAATAATTGGACAGTGATTGTTCTGTAGGTGATTTACGGTCAGTCCTTTAATAATTGGATAGTGATTGTTCTGTAGGTGATTTACGGTCAGTCCTTTAATAATTGGACAGTGATTGTTCTGTAGGTGATTTACGGTCAGTCCTTTAATAATTGGACAGTGATTGTTCTGTAGGTGATTTCCGGTCAGTCCTTTAATAATTGGACAGTGATTGTTCTGTAGGTGATTTACGGTCAGTCCTTTAATAATTGGATAGTGATTGTTCTGTAGGTGATTTACGGTCAGTCCTTTAATAATTGGACAGTGATTGTTCTGTAGGTGATTTACGGTCAGTCCTTTAATAATTGGATAGTGATTGTTCTGTAGGTGATTTACGGTCAGTCCTTTAATATTTGGATAGTGATTGTTCTGTAGGTGATTTACGGTCAGTCCTTTAATCAGCATCTGCAGCGCACTGTCGGCAATGGCAATGCTGCATGCTTTTATTTAAACCACTGCAAAAAAAAACCCTTAGCAAATGTAATCACCTCTAAGTCTGCCAAATGATGCTTCACCTCCCGAAGGACGTGGATGAGCTTTCCGGACGTCGATGGTGGGCACTGAGGAAACGGCTTATTACCTGCACCAGATTCCACCCCCCCTCCCCCCCTTTTACCCCCCTTCCACCCCCCCCCCACCCCCGTCCCCTTCCCTGCTCCACCCTCTCAGCTCACCCCCTCACAACCCCGTCCCAGCCCGCCCCCCCTCGCACCATCTTCACCCCGCACCCCCTTCCCCTGCACCCCCCCCACCCCCTCCCTCTACCCCTCCCCCTTGCATCCCCTCCTCCCACCGGCACCATCCTACACCTGTGTAGGGGCCCCAACAACCCCACTGCCTTGTGGGCGTCTCGGGAGAGACCAAGGCTAAGGGAGTAAACCCTAACAGAAAATCCGGAGCGGAACCCCGTAGGCGGTCATGTGTCACCTTTGGCATGTTTCCGGCAGTTCCTGCAGCCATACTGGTGCCAAACGTCGTGTCCTGCACTCCTTTGGACCCCACCAGAAAGGCCGAGAGGGGGGTTTTGACGACTGGGCAATTCTCAACCTCCATAAATTTGCCCAGGCATGCGCCATGGAGAGGTCACTCCATAGTTGCCTCACAGCGACTAAAACAACACGGAGGGCAGCAGTTACGGGTTATAAGTCCAGATAAATTGGCGTAGGAACTGGGCGCCACGGGTTGCCTTTGTCGGTGGGAGAGGTCATTGCACCTCACTGGACAGCTACCGCCCGCCTCAAACCGGGCAGCCCCCGGTCAATAAGGTTCTGTCCCGCCACAGTCTGCCTGCTTCAATGGGTGCTTGGAGCTCAGGGTCATTGCCCGAAAGGTGGACTGATACACCGCACCAAACAACATGAAAAAAGGAAAGAAGGTACCAGCCCTTCGCTTTGCAAGCTGGAACGTCAGAACTATGTGTCCTGGCCTGTCGGAAGACCTTACACAAATCAACGATTCTCGGAAGACCGCCATCATTAACAACGAGCTCAGTAGATTCAATGTGGACATTGCAGCACTTCAGGAGACTCGCCTCCCCGCGAGTGGCTCTCTAGCAGAGCAAGACTACACCTTCTTCTGGCAGGGCAGGGATCCTGAAGAACCAAGACAGCATGGAGTGGGCTTCGCCATCAGAAACTCCTTGCTCAGCATGATAGAGCCTCCCTCAAATGGCTCGGAACGCATACTGTCCATCCGACTGATCACCACCTCTGGTCCAGTACACCTACTCAGCATCTATGCTCCAACACTCTGCTCCGCACCTGAAGCTAAAGACCAGTTCTATGAACAACTCCATAACATCATTAGCAGCATCCCCTTTAATAATTGGATAGTGATTGTTCTGTAGGTGATTTACGGTCACTCCTTTAATAATTGGACAGTGATTGTTCTGTAGGTGATTTATGGTCAGTCCTTTAATTATTGGATAGTGATTGTTCTGTAGGTGATTTACGGTCAGTCCTTTAATAATTGGATAGCGATTGTTCTGTAGGTGATTTACGGTCAGTCCTTTAATAACTGGACAGTGATTGTTCAGTAGGTGATTTACGGTCAGTCCTTTAATAATTGGACAGTGATTGTTCTGTAGGTGATTTACGGTCAGTCCTTTAATAATTGGACAGTGATTGTTCTGTAGGTGATTTACGGTCAGTCCTGTAATAATTGGACAGTGATTGTTCTGTAGGTGATTTACGGTCAGTTCTTTAATAATTGGATAGTGATTGTTCTGTAGGTGATTTACGGTCACTCCTTTAATAATTGGACAATGATTGTTATGTAGGTGATTCACGGTCCGTCCATTAATAATTGGACAGTAATTGTTCTGTAGGTGATTTACGGTCCGTCCATTAATAATTGGACAGTGATTGTTCTGTAGGTGATTTACGGTCCGTCCATTAATAATTGGACAGTGATTGTTCTGTAGGTGATTTACGGTCAGTCCTTTAATAATTGGACAGTGATTGTTCTGTAGGTGATTTACGGTCAGTCCTTTAATAATTGGACAGTGATTGTTCTGTAGCTGATTTACGGTCACTCCTTTAATAATTGGATAGTGATTGTTCTGTAGGTGATTTACGGTCAGTCCTTTAATAATTGGACAGTGATTGTTCTGTAGGTGATTTACGGTCAGTCCTTTAATAATTGGACAGTGATTGTTCTGTAGGTGATTTACGGTCCGTCCTTTAATAATTGGACAGTGATTGTTCTGTAGGTGATTTACGGTCAGTCCTTTAATAATTGGACAGTGATTGTTCTGCAGGTGATTTACGGTCAGTCCTTTAATAATTGGACAGTGATTGTTCTGTAGGTGATTTACGGTCAGTCCTTTAATAATTGGACATTGATTGTTCTGTAGGTGATTTACGGTCAGTCCTTTAATAATTGGACAGTGATTGTTCTGTAGGTGATTTACGGTCCGTCCTTTAATAATTGGACAGTGATTGTTCTGTAGGTGATTTACGGTCAGTCCTTTAATAATTGGACAGTGATTGTTCTGGAGCTGATTTACGGTCAGTCCTTTAATAATTGGATAGTGATTGTTCTGTAGGTGATTTACGGTCAGTCCTTTAATAATTGGACAGTGATTGTTCTGTAGGTGATTTACGGTCAGTCCTTTAATAATTGGACAGTGATTGTTCTGTAGGTGATTTACGGTCAGTCCTTTAATAATTGGACAGTGATTGTTCTGTAGGTGATTTACGGTCAGTCCTTTAATAATTGGACAGTGATTGTTCTGTAGGTGATTAACGGTCAGTCCTTTAATAATTGGACAGTGATTGTTCTGCAGGTGATTTACGGTCAGTCCTTTAATAATTGGACAGTGATTGTTCTGTAGGTGATTTACGGTCAGTCCTTTAATAATTGGACAGTGATTGTTCTGTAGGTGATTTACGGTCAGTTCTTTAATAATTGGACAGTGATTGTTCTGTAGGTGATTTACGGTCAGTCCTTTAATAATTGGACAGTGATTGTTCTGTAGGTGATTTACGGTCAGTCCTTTAATAATTGGACAGTGATTGTTCTGTAGGTGATTTACGGTCAGTCCTTTAATAATTGGACAGTGATTGTTCTGTAGGTGATTTACGGTCAGTCCTTTAATAATTGGACAGTGATTGTTCTGTAGGTGATTTACAGTCAGTCCTTTAATAATTGGACAGTGATTGTTCTGTAGGTGATTTACGGTCAGTCCTTTAATAATTGGACAGTGATTGTTCTGTAGGTGATTTACGGTCCGTCCTTTAATAATTGGACAGTGATTGTTCTGTAGGTGATTTACGGTCAGTCCTTTAATAATTGGACAGTGATTGTTCTGTCGGTGATTTACGGTCCGTCCTTTAATAATTGGACAGTGATTGTTCTGTAGGTGATTTACGGTCAGTCCTTTAATAATTGGACAGTGATTGTTCTGTAGGTGATTTACGGTCAGTCCTTTAATAATTAGACAGTGATTGTTCTGTAGGTGATTTACGGTCAGTCCTTCAATAATTGGACAGTGACTGTTCTGTAGGTGATTTACGGTCAGTCCTTTAATAATTGTACAGTGATTGTTCTGTAGGTGATTTACGGGCAGTCCTTTAATAATTGGATAGTGATTGTTCTGTAGGTGATTTACGGTCAGTCCTTTAATAATTGGACAGTGATTGTTCTGTAGGTGATTCACGGTCAGTCCTTTAATAATTGGACAGTGATTGTTCTGTAGGTAATTCACGGTCAGTCCTTTAATAATTGGACAGTGATTGTTCTGCAGGTGATTTATGGTCAGTCCTTTAATAATTGGACAGTTATTGTTCTGTAGGTGATTTACGGTCAGTCCTTTAATAATTGGATAGTGATTGTTCTGTAGGTGATTTACGGTCAGTCCTTTAATAATTGGACAGTGATTGTTCTGTAGGTGATTTACGGTCAGTCCTTTAATAATTGGATAGTGATTGTTCTGTAGGTGATTTACGGTCAGTCCTTTAATAATTGGACAGTGATTGTTCTGTAGGTGATTCACGGTCAGTCCTTTAATAATTGGACAGTGATTGTTCTGCAGGTGATTTACGGTCAGTCCTTTAATAATTGGACAGTGATTGTTCTGTAGGTGATGTACGGTCCGTCCTTTAATAATTGAACAGCGATTGTTCTGTCGGTGATTTACGGTCAGGCCTTTAATAATTGGACAGTGATTGTTCTGTAGGTGATTTACGGTCAGACCTTTAATAATTGGACAGTGATTGTTCTGTAGGTGATTTACGGTCAGTCCTTTAATAATTGGACAGTGATTGTTCTGTAGGTGATTTACGGTCAGGCCTTTAATAATTGGACAGTGATTGTTCTGTAGGTGATTTACGGTCAGTCCTTTAATAATTGGATAGTGATTGTTCTGTCGGTGATTTACGTTCAGTCCTTTAATAATTGGATAGTGATTGTTCTGTCGGTGATTTACGGTCAGTCCTTTAATAATTGGATAGTGATTGTTCTGTAGGTGATTTACGGTCAGTCCTTTAATAATTGGATAGTGATTGTTCTGTAGGTGATATTCGGTCAGTCCTTTAATAATTGGACAGTGATTGTTCTGTAGGTGATTTACGGTCAGACCTTTAATAATTGGACAGTGATTGTTCTGTAGGTGATTTACGGTCAGTCCTTTAATAATTGGACAGTGATTGTTCTGTAGGTGATTTACGGTCAGACCTTTAATAATTGGACAGTGATTGTTCTGTAGGTGATTTACGGTCAGGCCTTTAATAATTGGATAGTGATTGTTCTGTAGGTGATTTACGGTCAGACCTTCAATAATTGGACAGTGATTGTTCTGCAGGTGATTAACGGTCAGACCTTTAATAATTGGACAGTGATTGTTCTGTAGTTGATTTACGGTCAGTCCTTTAAAAATTGGATAGTGATTGTTCTGTAGGTGATTTACGGTCAGTCCTTTAATAATTGGACAGTGATTGTTCTGTAGGTGATTTACGGTCCGTCCTTTAATAATTAGACAGTGATTGTTCTGTAGGTGATTTACGGTCAGTCCTTTAATAATTGGACAGTGATTGTTCTGTAGGTGATTTACGGTCAGTCCTTCAATAATTGGACAGTGATTGTTCTGTAGGTGATTTACGGTCCGTCCTTTAATAATTGGACAGTGATTGTTCTGTAGGTGATTTACGGTCCGTCCTTTAATAATGGGACAGTGATTGTTCTGTTGGTGATTTACGGTCAGTCCTTCAATAATTGGACAGTGATTGTTCTGTAGGTGATTTACGGTCAGTCCTTTAATAATTGGACAGTGATTGTTCTGTAGATGATTTACGGTCAGTCCTTCAATAATTGGACAGTGATTGTTCTGTAGGTGATTTACGGTCAGTCCTTTAATAATTGGACAGTGATTGTTCTGTAGGTGATTTACGGTCATTCTTTTAATAAGTGGACACTGATTGTTCTGTAGGTGATTTACGGTCAGTCCTTTAATAATTTGACAGTGATTGTTCTGTAGGTGATTTACGGTCAGTCCTTTAATAATTGGACAGTGATTGTTCTGTAGGTGATTTACGGTCAGACCTTTAATAATTGGACAGTGATTGTTCTGTCGGTGATTTACGGTCAGTCCTTTAATAATTGGACAGTGATTGTTCTCTAGGTGATTTAGGGTCAGTCCTTTAATAATAGGACAGTGATTGTTCTGTAGGTGATTTACGGTCAGTCCTTTAATAATTGGATAGTGATTGCTCTGTAGGTGATTTACTGTCAGTCCTTTAATAATTGGATAGTGATTGTTCTGTAGGTGATTTACGGTCAGACGTTTAATAATTGGATAGTGATTGTTCTGTAGGTGATTTACGGTCAGTCCTTTAATAATTGGACAGTGATTGTTCTGTAGGTGATTTACGGTCAGTCCTTTAATAATTGGACAGTGATTGTTCTGTAGGTGATTTACGGTCAGTCCTTTAATAATTGGACAGTGATTGTTCTGTAGGTGATTTACGGTCAGTCCTTTAATAATTGGACAGTGATTGTTCTGTAGGTGATTTACGGTCAGTCCTTTAATAATTGGATAGTGATTGTTCTGTAGGTGATTTACGGTCAGTCCTTTAATAATTGGATAGTGATTGTTCTGTCGGTGATTTACGGTCAGTCCTTTAATAATTGGATAGTGATTGTTCTGTAGGTGATTTACGGTCAGTCCTTTAATAATTGGACAGTGATTGTTCTGTAGGTGATTTACAGTCAGTCCTTTAATAATTGGACAGTGATTGTTCTGTAGGTGATTTACGGTCAGTCCTTTAATAATTGGACAGTGATTGTTCTGTCGGTGATTTACTGTCAGTCCTTTAATAATTGGACAGTGATTGTTCTGTAGGTGATTTACAGTCAGTCCTCTAATAATTGGACAGTGATTGTTCTGTAGGTGATTTACGGTCAGTCCTTCAATAATTGGACAGTGATTGTTCTGTAGGTGATTTACGGTCAGTCCTTTAATAATAGGACAGTGATTGTTCTGTAGGTGATTTACGGTCAGTCCTTTAATAATTGGACAGTGATTGTTCTGTAGGTGATTTACGGTCAGTCCTTTAATAATTGGTCAGTGATTGTTCTGTGGGTGATTTACGGTCAGTCCTTTAATAATTGGACAGTGATTGTTCTGTAGGTGATTTACGGTCAGTCCTTTAATAATTGGACAGTGATTGTTCTGTAGGTGATTTACGGTCAGTCCTTTAATAATTGGACAGTGATTGTTCTGCAGGTGATTTATGGTCAGTCCTTTAATAATTGGACAGTGATTGTTCTGTAGGTGATTTACGGTCAGTCCTTTAATAATTGGACAGTGATTGTTCTGCAGGTGATTTACGGTCAGTCCTTTAATAATTGGACAGTGATTGTTCTGTAGGTGATTTCCGGTCAGTCCTTTAATAATTGGACAGTGATTGTTCTGTAGGTGATTTACGGTCAGTCCTTTAATAATTGGATAGTGATTGTTCTGTAGGTGATTTACGGTCAGTCCTTTAATAATTGGACAGTGATTGTTCTGTAGGTGATTTACGGTCAGTCCTTTAATAATTGGACAGTGATTGTTCTGTTGGTGATTTACGGTCAGTCCTTTAATAATTGGACAGTGATTGTTCTGCAGGTGATTTACGGTCAGTCCTTTAATAATTGGACAGTGATTGTTCTGTAGGTGATTTTTGGTCAGTCCTTTAATAATTGGACAGTGATTGTTCTGCAGGTGATTTACGGTCAGTCCTTTAATAATTGGATAGTGATTGTTTTGTAGGTGATTTACGGTCAGACCTTTAATAATTGGATAGTGATTGTTCTGTAGGTGATTTATGGTCAGTCCTTTAATAATAGGACAGTGATTGTTCTGTAGGTGATTTACGGTCAGTCCTTCAATAATTGGACAGTGATTGTTCTGTCGGTGATTTACGTTCAGTCCTTTAATAATTGGATAGTGATTGTTCTGTAGGTGATTTACGGTCAGTCCTTCAATAATTGGACAGTGATTGTTCTGTCGGTGATTTACGTTCAGTCCTTTAATAATTGGACAGTGATTGTTCTGTCGGTGATTTACGTTCAGTCCTTTAATAATTGGACAGTGATTGTTCTGTAGGTGATTTACGGTCAGTGCTTTAATAATTGGACAGTGATTGTTCTGTAGGTGATTTACGGTCAGTCCTTTAATAATTGGACAGTGATTGTTCTGTAGGTGATTTACGGTCAGTCCTTTAATAATTGGATAGTGATTGTTCTGTAGGTGATTTACGGTCAGTCCTTTAATAATTGGATAGTGATTGTTCTGTAGGTGATTTACGGTCAGTCCTTTAATAATTGGACAGTGATTGTTCTGCAGGTGATTTACGGTCAGTCCTTTAATAATTCGACAGTGATTGTTCTGTAGATGATTTACGGTCAGTCCTTTAATAATTGGACAGTGATTGTTCTGTAGGTGATTTACGGTCAGTCCTTTAATAATTGGACAGAGATTGTTCTGTAGGTGATTTACGGTCAGTCCTTTAATAATTGGACAGTGATTGTTCTGTAGGTGATTTACGGTCCGTCCTTTAATAATTGGACAGTGATTGTTCTGTAGGTGATTTACGGTCAGTCCTTTAATAATTGGACAGTGATTGTTCTGTAGGTGATTTACGGTCAGTCCTTTAATAATAGGACAGTGATTGTTCTGTAGGTGATTTACGGTCAGTCCTTTAATAATTCGACAGTGATTGTTCTGTAGGTGATTTACGGTCAGTCCTTTAATAATAGGACAGTGATTGTTCTGTAGGTGATTTACGGTCAGTCCTTTAATAATTGGACAGTGATTGTTCTGTAGGTGATTTACGGTCAGTCCTTTAATAATTGGACAGTGATTGTTCTGTAGGTGATTTACGGTCAGTCCTTTAATAATTGGACAGTGATTGTTCTGTAGGTGATTTACGGTCAGTCCTTTAATAATTGGACAGTGATTGTTCTGCAGGTGATTTATGGTCAGTCCTTTAATAATTGGACAGTGATTGTTCTGTAGGTGATTTACGGTCAGTCCTTTAATAATTGGACAGTGATTGTTCTGCAGGTGATTTACGGTCATTCCTTTAATAATTGGACAGTGATTGTTCTGTAGGTGATTTACGGTCAGTCCTTTAATAATTGGACAGTGATTGTTCTGTAGGTGATTTACGGTCAGTCCTTTAATAATTGGATAGTGATTGTTCTGTAGGTGATTTACGGTCAGTCCTTTAATAATTGGACAGTGATTGTTCTGGTGGTGATTTACGGTCAGTCCTTTAATAATTGGACAGTGATTGTTCTGTAGGTGATTTACGGTCAGTCCTTTAATAATTGGACAGTGATTGTTCTGGAGGTGATTTACGGTCAGTCCTTTAATAATTGGACAGTGATTGTTCTGCAGGTGATTTACGGTCATTCCTTTAATAATTGGACAGTGATTGTTCTGTAGGTGATTTACGGTCAGTCCTTTAATAATTGGACAGTGATTGTTCTGTAGGTGATTTACGGTCAGTCCTTTAATAATTGGATAGTGATTGTTCTGTAGGTGATTTACGGTCAGTCCTTTAATAATTGGACAGTGATTGTTCTGGTGGTGATTTACGGTCAGTCCTTTAATAATTGGACAGTGATTGTTCTGTAGGTGATTTACGGTCAGTCCTTTAATAATTGGACAGTGATTGTTCTGGAGGTGATTTACGGTCAGTCCTTTAATAATTGGACAGTGATTGTTCTGTAGGTGATTTACGGTCAGTCCTTTAATAATTGGACAGTGATTGTTCTGCAGGTTATTTATGGTCAGTCCTTTAATAATTGGACAGTGATTGTTCTGTAGGTGATTTACGGTCAGTCCTTTAATAATTGGACAGTGATTGTTCTGTAGGTGATTTACGGTCAGTCCTTTAATAATTGGATAGTGATTGTTCTGCAGTTGATTTACGGTCAGTCCTTTAATAATTGGACAGTTATTGTTCTGCAGGTGATTTACGGTCAGACCTTTAAAAGTTGGACAGTGATTGTTCTGTAGGTGATTTACGGTCAGTCCTTTAATAATTGGACAGTGATTGTTCTGTAGGTGATTTACGGTCAGTCCTTTAATAATTGGACAGTGATTGTTCTGTAGGTGATTTACGGTCAGTCCTTTAATAATTGGATAGTGATTGTTCTGTAGGTGATTTACGGTCAGTCCTTTAATAATTGGATAGTGATTGCTCTGTAGGTGATTTACGGTCAGTCCTTTAATAATTGGACAGTGATTGTTCTGCAGGTGATTTACGGTCAGTCCTTTAATAATTCGACAGTGATTGTTCTGCAGGTGATTTACGGTCAGTCCTTTAATAATTGGACAGTGATTGTTCTGTAGGTGATTTACGGTCAGTCCTTTAATAATTGGACAGTGATTGTTCTGTAGGTGATTTACGGTCAGTCCTTTAATAATTAGACAGTGATTGTTCTGTAGGTGATTTACGGTCAGTCCTTTAATAATTGGACAGTGATTGTTCTGTAGGTGATTTACGGTCAGTCCTTTAATAATTGGACAGTGATTGTTCTGCAGGTGATTTATGGTCAGTCCTTTAATAATTGGACAGTGATTGTTCTGTAGGTGATTTACGGTCAGTCCTTTAATAATTGGACAGTGATTGTTCTGCAGGTGATTTACGGTCATTCCTTTAATAATTGGACAGTGATTGTTCTGTAGGTGATTTACGGTCAGTCCTTTAATAATTGGACAGTGATTGTTCTGTAGGTGATTTACGGTCAGTCCTTTAATAATTGGATAGTGATTGTTCTGTAGGTGATTTACGGTCAGTCCTTTAATAATTGGACAGTGATTGTTCTGGAGGTGATTTACGGTCAGACCTTTAATAATTGGACAGTGATTGTTCTGTAGGTGATTTACGGTCAGTCCTTTAATAATTGGACAGTGATTGTTCTGTAGGTGATTTACGGTCAGTCCTTTAATAATTGGATAGTGATTGTTCTGTAGGTGATTTACTGTCAGTCCTTTAATAATTGGATAGTGATTGTTCTGTAGGTGATTTACGGTCAGTCCTTTAATAATTGGATAGTGATTGTTCTGTAGGTGATTTACGGTCAGTCCTTTAATAATTGGACAGTGATTGTTCTGGAGGTGATTTACGGTCAGACCTTTAATAATTGGACAGTGATTGTTCTGTAGGTGATTTACGGTCAGTCCTTTAATAATTGGACAGTGATTGTTCTGTAGGTGATTTACGGTCAGTCCTTTAATAATTGGATAGTGATTGTTCTGTAGGTGATTTACGGTCAGTCCTTTAATAATTGGACAGTGATTGTTCTGCAGGTTATTTACGGTCAGTCCTTTAATAATTGGACAGTGATTGTTCTGTAGGTGATTTTACGGTCAGTCCTTTAATAATTGGACAGTGATTGTTCTGCAGGTTATTTACGGTCAGTCCTTTAATAATTGGACAGTGATTGTTCTGCAGGTTATTTACGGTCAGTCCTTTAATAATTGGACAGTGATTGTTCTGCAGGTTATTTACGGTCAGTCCTTTAATAATTGGACAGTGATTGTTCTGCAGGTTATTTACGGTCAGTCCTTTAATAATTGGACAGTGATTGTTCTGCAGGTTATTTACGGTCAGTCCTTTAATAATTGGACAGTGATTGTTCTGTAGGTGATTTTACGGTCAGTCCTTTAATAATTGGACAGTGATTGTTCTGTAGGTGATTTACGGTCAGTCCTTTAATAATTGGACAGTGATTGTTCTGCAGGTTATTTACGGTCAGTCCTTTAATAACTGGACAGTGATTGTTCTGTAGGTGATTTACGGTCAGTCCTTTAATAATTGGACAGTGATTGTTCTGCAGGTTATTTACGGTCAGTCCTTTAATAATTGGACAGTGATTGTTCTGTAGGTGATTTACGGTCAGTCCTTTAATAATTGGACAGTGATTGTTCTGTAGGTGATTTACGGTCAGTCCTTTAATAATTGGATAGTGATTGTTCTGTAGGTGATTTACGGTCAGTCCTTTAATAATTGGACAGTGATTGTTCTGCAGGTGATTTACGGTCAGTCCTTTAAAAGTTGGACAGTGATTGTTCTGTAGGTGATTTACGGTCAGTCCTTTAATAATTGGACAGTGATTGTTCTGTAGGTGATTTACGGTCAGTCCTTTAATAATTGGACAGTGATTGTTCTGTAGGTGATTTACGGTCAGTCCTTTAATAATTGGATAGTGATTGTTCTGTAGGTGATTTACGGTCAGTCCTTTAATAATTGGATAGTGATTGTTCTGTAGGTGATTTACGGTCAGTCCTTTAATAATTGGACAGTGATTGTTCTGTAGGTGATTTACGGTCAGTCCTTTAATAATTCGACAGTGATTGTTCTGCAGGTGATTTACGGTCAGTCCTTTAATAATTGGACAGTGATTGTTCTGTAGGTGATTTACGGTCAGTCCTTTAATAATTGGACAGTGATTGTTCTGTAGGTGATTTACGGTCAGTCCTTTAATAATTGGACAGTGATTGTTCTGTAGGTGATTTACGGTCAGTCCTGTAATAATTGGACAGTGATTGTTCTGTAGGTGATTTACGGTCCGTCCATTAATAATTGGACAGTGATTGTTCTGTAGGTGATTTACGGTCCGTCCTTTAATAATTGGACAGTGATTGTTCTGCAGCTGATTTACGGTCAGTCCTTTAATAATTGGATAGTGATTGTTCTGTAGGTGATTTACGGTCAGTCCTTTAATAATTGGATAGTGATTGTTCTGTAGGTGATTTACGGTCAGTCCTTTAATAATTGGATAGTGATTGTTCTGTAGGTGATTTACGGTCAGTCCTTTAATAATTGGACAGTGATTGTTCTGCAGGTGATTTACGGTCAGTCCTTTAATAATTCGACAGTGATTGTTCTGTAGGTGATTTACGGTCAGTCCTTTAATAATTGGACAGTGATTGTTCTGTAGGTGATTTACGGTCAGTCCTTTAATAATAGGACAGTGATTGTTCTGTAGGTGATTTACAGTCAGTCCTTTAATAATTGGACAGTGATTGTTCTGTAGGTGACTTACGGTCAGTCCTTTAATAATAGGACAGTGATTGTTCTGTAGGTGATTTACGGTCAGTCCTTTAATAATTGGACAGTGATTGTTCTGTAGGTGATTTACGGTCAGATCTTTAATAATTGGACAGTGATTGTTCTGTAGGTGATTTACGGTCAGTCCTTTAATAATTGGACAGTGATTGTTCTGTAGGTGATTTACGGTCAGTCCTTTAATAATTGGACAGTGATTGTTCTGTAGGTGATTTACGGTCAGTTCTTTAATAATTGGACAGTGATTGTTCTGTAGGTGATTTACGGTCAGACCTTTAATAATTGGACAGTGATTGTTCTGTAGGTGATTTACGGTCAGTCCTTTAATAATTGGACAGTGATTGTTCTGTAGGTGATTTACGGTCAGTCCTTTAATAATTGGACAGTGATTGTTCTGCAGGTGATTTATGGTCAGTCCTTTAATAATTGGACAGTGATTGTTCTGTAGGTGATTTACGGTCAGTCCTTTAATAATTGGACAGTGATTGTTCTGCAGGTGATTTACGGTCATTCCTTTAATAATTGGACAGTGATTGTTCTGTAGGTGATTTACGGTCAGTCCTTTAATAATTGGACAGTGATTGTTCTGTAGGTGATTTACGGTCAGTCCTTTAATAATTGGATAGTGATTGTTCTGTAGGTGATTTACGGTCAGTCCTTTAATAATTGGACAGTGATTGTTCTGGAGGTGATTTACGGTCAGTCCTTTAATAATTGGACAGTGATTGTTCTGTAGGTGATTTACGGTCAGTCCTTTAATAATTGGACAGTGATTGTTCTGGAGGTGATTTACGGTCAGTCCTTTAATAATTGGACAGTGATTGTTCTGTAGGTGATTTACGGTCAGTCCTTTAATAATTGGACAGTGATTGTTCTGCAGGTTATTTACGGTCAGTCCTTTAATAATTGGACAGTGATTGTTCTGTAGGTGATTTACGGTCAGTCCTTTAATAATTGGACAGTGATTGTTCTGTAGGTGATTTACGGTCAGTCCTTTAATAATTGGATAGTGATTGTTCTGCAGGTGATTTACGGTCAGTCCTTTAATAATTGGACAGTTATTGTTCTGCAGGTGATTTACGGTCAGTCCTTTAAAAGTTGGACAGTGATTGTTCTGTAGGTGATTTACGGTCAGTCCTTTAATAATTGGACAGTGATTGTTCTGTAGGTGATTTACGGTCAGTCCTTTAATAATTGGACAGTGATTGTTCTGTAGGTGATTTACGGTCAGTCCTTTAATAATTGGATAGTGATTGTTCTGTAGGTGATTTACGGTCAGTCCTTTAATAATTGGATAGTGATTGCTCTGTAGGTGATTTACGGTCAGTCCTTTAATAATTGGACAGTGATTGTTCTGCAGGTGATTTACGGTCAGTCCTTTAATAATTCGACAGTGATTGTTCTGCAGGTGATTTACGGTCAGTCCTTTAATAATTGGACAGTGATTGTTCTGTAGGTGATTTACGGTCAGTCCTTTAATAATTGGACAGTGATTGTTCTGTAGGTGATTTACGGTCAGTCCTTTAATAATTAGACAGTGATTGTTCTGTAGGTGATTTACGGTCAGTCCTTTAATAATTGGACAGTGATTGTTCTGTAGGTGATTTACGGTCAGTCCTTTAATAATTGGACAGTGATTGTTCTGCAGGTGATTTATGGTCAGTCCTTTAATAATTGGACAGTGATTGTTCTGTAGGTGATTTACGGTCAGTCCTTTAATAATTGGACAGTGATTGTTCTGCAGGTGATTTACGGTCATTCCTTTAATAATTGGACAGTGATTGTTCTGTAGGTGATTTACGGTCAGTCCTTTAATAATTGGACAGTGATTGTTCTGTAGGTGATTTACGGTCAGTCCTTTAATAATTGGATAGTGATTGTTCTGTAGGTGATTTACGGTCAGTCCTTTAATAATTGGACAGTGATTGTTCTGGAGGTGATTTACGGTCAGTCCTTTAATAATTGGACAGTGATTGTTCTGCAGGTTATTTACGGTCAGTCCTTTAATAATTGGACAGTGATTGTTCTGTAGGTGATTTACGGTCAGTCCTTTAATAATTGGACAGTGATTGTTCTGTAGGTGATTTACGGTCAGTCCTTTAATAATTGGATAGTGATTGTTCTGTAGGTGATTTACGGTCAGTCCTTTAATAATTGGACAGTGATTGTTCTGCAGGTGATTTACGGTCAGTCCTTTAAAAGTTGGACAGTGATTGTTCTGTAGGTGATTTACGGTCAGTCCTTTAATAATTGGACAGTGATTGTTCTGTAGGTGATTTACGGTCAGTCCTTTAATAATTGGACAGTGATTGTTCTGTAGGTGATTTACGGTCAGTCCTTTAATAATTGGATAGTGATTGTTCTGTAGGTGATTTACGGTCAGTCCTTTAATAATTGGATAGTGATTGTTCTGTAGGTGATTTACGGTCAGTCCTTTAATAATTGGACAGTGATTGTTCTGTAGGTGATTTACGGTCAGTCCTTTAATAATTCGACAGTGATTGTTCTGCAGGTGATTTACGGTCAGTCCTTTAATAATTGGACAGTGATTGTTCTGTAGGTGATTTACGGTCAGTCCTTTAATAATTGGACAGTGATTGTTCTGTAGGTGATTTACGGTCAGTCCTTTAATAATTGGACAGTGATTGTTCTGTAGGTGATTTACGGTCAGTCCTGTAATAATTGGACAGTGATTGTTCTGTAGGTGATTTACGGTCCGTCCATTAATAATTGGACAGTGATTGTTCTGTAGGTGATTTACGGTCCGTCCTTTAATAATTGGACAGTGATTGTTCTGCAGCTGATTTACGGTCAGTCCTTTAATAATTGGATAGTGATTGTTCTGTAGGTGATTTACGGTCAGTCCTTTAATAATTGGATAGTGATTGTTCTGTAGGTGATTTACGGTCAGTCCTTTAATAATTGGATAGTGATTGTTCTGTAGGTGATTTACGGTCAGTCCTTTAATAATTGGACAGTGATTGTTCTGCAGGTGATTTACGGTCAGTCCTTTAATAATTCGACAGTGATTGTTCTGTAGGTGATTTACGGTCAGTCCTTTAATAATTGGACAGTGATTGTTCTGTAGGTGATTTACGGTCAGTCCTTTAATAATAGGACAGTGATTGTTCTGTAGGTGATTTACAGTCAGTCCTTTAATAATTGGACAGTGATTGTTCTGTAGGTGACTTACGGTCAGTCCTTTAATAATAGGACAGTGATTGTTCTGTAGGTGATTTACGGTCAGTCCTTTAATAATTGGACAGTGATTGTTCTGTAGGTGATTTACGGTCAGATCTTTAATAATTGGACAGTGATTGTTCTGTAGGTGATTTACGGTCAGTCCTTTAATAATTGGACAGTGATTGTTCTGTAGGTGATTTACGGTCAGTCCTTTAATAATTGGACAGTGATTGTTCTGTAGGTGATTTACGGTCAGTCCTTTAATAATTGGACAGTGATTGTTCTGCAGGTGATTTATGGTCAGTCCTTTAATAATTGGACAGTGATTGTTCTGTAGGTGATTTACGGTCAGTCCTTTAATAATTGGACAGTGATTGTTCTGTAGGTGATTTACGGTCAGTCCTTTAATAATTGGACAGTGATTGTTCTGCAGGTTATTTACGGTCAGTCCTTTAATAATTGGACAGTGATTGTTCTGTAGGTGATTTACGGTCAGTCCTTTAATAATTGGACAGTGATTGTTCTGTAGGTGATTTACGGTCAGTCCTTTAATAATTGGATAGTGATTGTTCTGCAGGTGATTTACGGTCAGTCCTTTAATAATTGGACAGTTATTGTTCTGCAGGTGATTTACGGTCAGTCCTTTAAAAGTTGGACAGTGATTGTTCTGTAGGTGATTTACGGTCAGTCCTTTAATAATTGGACAGTGATTGTTCTGTAGGTGATTTACGGTCAGTCCTTTAATAATTGGACAGTGATTGTTCTGTAGGTGATTTACGGTCAGTCCTTTAATAATTGGATAGTGATTGTTCTGTAGGTGATTTACGGTCAGTCCTTTAATAATTGGATAGTGATTGCTCTGTAGGTGATTTACGGTCAGTCCTTTAATAATTGGACAGTGATTGTTCTGCAGGTGATTTACGGTCAGTCCTTTAATAATTCGACAGTGATTGTTCTGCAGGTGATTTACGGTCAGTCCTTTAATAATTGGACAGTGATTGTTCTGTAGGTGATTTACGGTCAGTCCTTTAATAATTGGACAGTGATTGTTCTGTAGGTGATTTACGGTCAGTCCTTTAATAATTAGACAGTGATTGTTCTGTAGGTGATTTACGGTCAGTCCTTTAATAATTGGACAGTGATTGTTCTGTAGGTGATTTACGGTCAGTCCTTTAATAATTGGACAGTGATTGTTCTGCAGGTGATTTATGGTCAGTCCTTTAATAATTGGACAGTGATTGTTCTGTAGGTGATTTACGGTCAGTCCTTTAATAATTGGACAGTGATTGTTCTGCAGGTGATTTACGGTCATTCCTTTAATAATTGGACAGTGATTGTTCTGTAGGTGATTTACGGTCAGTCCTTTAATAATTGGACAGTGATTGTTCTGTAGGTGATTTACGGTCAGTCCTTTAATAATTGGATAGTGATTGTTCTGTAGGTGATTTACGGTCAGTCCTTTAATAATTGGACAGTGATTGTTCTGGAGGTGATTTACGGTCAGTCCTTTAATAATTGGACAGTGATTGTTCTGCAGGTTATTTACGGTCAGTCCTTTAATAATTGGACAGTGATTGTTCTGTAGGTGATTTACGGTCAGTCCTTTAATAATTGGACAGTGATTGTTCTGTAGGTGATTTACGGTCAGTCCTTTAATAATTGGATAGTGATTGTTCTGTAGGTGATTTACGGTCAGTCCTTTAATAATTGGACAGTGATTGTTCTGCAGGTGATTTACGGTCAGTCCTTTAAAAGTTGGACAGTGATTGTTCTGTAGGTGATTTACGGTCAGTCCTTTAATAATTGGACAGTGATTGTTCTGTAGGTGATTTACGGTCAGTCCTTTAATAATTGGACAGTGATTGTTCTGTAGGTGATTTACGGTCAGTCCTTTAATAATTGGATAGTGATTGTTCTGTAGGTGATTTACGGTCAGTCCTTTAATAATTGGATAGTGATTGTTCTGTAGGTGATTTACGGTCAGTCCTTTAATAATTGGACAGTGATTGTTCTGTAGGTGATTTACGGTCAGTCCTTTAATAATTCGACAGTGATTGTTCTGCAGGTGATTTACGGTCAGTCCTTTAATAATTGGACAGTGATTGTTCTGTAGGTGATTTACGGTCAGTCCTTTAATAATTGGACAGTGATTGTTCTGTAGGTGATTTACGGTCAGTCCTTTAATAATTGGACAGTGATTGTTCTGTAGGTGATTTACGGTCAGTCCTGTAATAATTGGACAGTGATTGTTCTGTAGGTGATTTACGGTCCGTCCATTAATAATTGGACAGTGATTGTTCTGTAGGTGATTTACGGTCCGTCCTTTAATAATTGGACAGTGATTGTTCTGCAGCTGATTTACGGTCAGTCCTTTAATAATTGGATAGTGATTGTTCTGTAGGTGATTTACGGTCAGTCCTTTAATAATTGGATAGTGATTGTTCTGTAGGTGATTTACGGTCAGTCCTTTAATAATTGGATAGTGATTGTTCTGTAGGTGATTTACGGTCAGTCCTTTAATAATTGGACAGTGATTGTTCTGCAGGTGATTTACGGTCAGTCCTTTAATAATTCGACAGTGATTGTTCTGTAGGTGATTTACGGTCAGTCCTTTAATAATTGGACAGTGATTGTTCTGTAGGTGATTTACGGTCAGTCCTTTAATAATAGGACAGTGATTGTTCTGTAGGTGATTTACAGTCAGTCCTTTAATAATTGGACAGTGATTGTTCTGTAGGTGACTTACGGTCAGTCCTTTAATAATAGGACAGTGATTGTTCTGTAGGTGATTTACGGTCAGTCCTTTAATAATTGGACAGTGATTGTTCTGTAGGTGATTTACGGTCAGATCTTTAATAATTGGACAGTGATTGTTCTGTAGGTGATTTACGGTCAGTCCTTTAATAATTGGACAGTGATTGTTCTGTAGGTGATTTACGGTCAGTCCTTTAATAATTGGACAGTGATTGTTCTGTAGGTGATTTACGGTCAGTCCTTTAATAATTGGACAGTGATTGTTCTGCAGGTGATTTATGGTCAGTCCTTTAATAATTGGACAGTGATTGTTCTGTAGGTGATTTACGGTCAGTCCTTTAATAATTGGACAGTGATTGTTCTGCAGGTGATTTACGGTCAGTCCTTTAATAATTGGACAGTGATTGTTCTGTAGGTGATTTACGGTCAGTCCTTTAATAATTGGACAGTGATTGTTCTGTAGGTGATTTACGGTCAGTCCTTTAATAATTGGATAGTGATTGTTCTGTAGGTGATTTACGGTCAGTCCTTTAATAATTGGACAGTGATTGTTCTGGAGGTGATTTACGGTCAGTCCTTTAATAATTGGACAGTGATTGTTCTGTAGGTGATTTACGGTCAGTCCTTTAATAATTGGACAGTGATTGTTCTGGAGGTGATTTACGGTCAGTCCTTTAATAATTGGATAGTGATTGTTCTGTAGGTGATTTACGGTCAGTCCTTTAATAATTGGACAGTGATTGTTCTGCAGGTGATTTACGGTCAGTCCTTTAATAATTGGACAGTGATTGTTCTGTAGGTGATTTACGGTCAGTCCTTTAATAATTGGACAGTGATTGTTCTGTAGGTGATTTACGGTCAGTCCTTTAATAATTGGACAGTGATTGTTCTGTAGGTGATTTACGGTCAGTCCTTTAATAATTGGATAGTGATTGTTCTGTAGGTGATTTACGGTCAGTCCTTTAATAATTGGATAGTGATTGTTCTGTAGGTGATTTACGGTCAGTCCTGTAATAATTGGACAGTGATTGTTCTGTAGGTGATTTACGGTCCGTCCATTAATAATTGGACAGTGATTGTTCTGTAGGTGATTTACGGTCCGTCCTTTAATAATTGGACAGTGATTGTTCTGCAGCTGATTTACGGTCAGTCCTTTAATAATTGGATAGTGATTGTTCTGTAGGTGATTTACGGTCAGTCCTTTAATAATTGGACAGTGATTGTTCTGTAGGTGATTTACGGTCAGTCCTTTAATAATTGGACAGTGATTGTTCTGTAGGTGATTTACGGTCCGTCCTTTAACAATTGGACAGTGATTGTTCTGTCGGTGATTTACGGTCGGTCCTTTAATAATTGGACAGTGATTGTTCTGTAGGTGATTTACGGTCAGTCCTTTAATAATTGGACAGTGATTGTTCTGTAGGTGATTTACGGTCCGTCCTTTAATAATAGGACAGTGATTGTTCTGTAGGTGATTTACGGTCAGTCCTTTAATAATTGGACAGTGCCTGTACTGCAGGTGATTTACGGTCAGTCCTTTAATAATTGGACAGTGATTGTTCTGTAGGTGATTTACGGTCAGTCCTTTAATAATTGGACAGTGATTGTTCTGTAGGTGATTTACGGTCAGTCCTTTAATAATTGGACAGTGATTGTTCTGTAGGTGATTTACGGTCAGTCCTTTAATAATTGGATAGTGATTGTTCTGTAGGTGATTTACGGTCAGTCCTTTAATAATTGGACAGTGATTGTTCTGTAGGTGATTTACGGTCAGTCCTTTAATAATTGGACAGTGATTGTTCTGTAGGTGATTTACGGTCAGTCCTTTAATAATTGGATAGTGATTGTTCTGTAGGTGATTTACGGTCAGTCCTTTAATAATTGGACAGTGATTGTTCTGCAGGTGATTTACGGTCAGTCCTTTAATAATTGGACAGTGATTGTTGTGTAGGTGATTTACGGTCTGTCCTTTAATAATTGGACAGTGATTGTTCTGTAGGTGATTTCCGGTCAGTCCTTTAATAATGTGACAGTGATTGTTCTGTAGTTGATTTACGGTCAGTCCTTTAATAATTGGATAGTGATTGTTCTGTAGGTGATTTACGGTCAGTCCTTTAATAATTGGACAGTGATTGTTCTGTAGGTGATTTACGGTCAGTCCTTTAATAATTGGACAGTGATTGTTCTGTAGGTGATTTCCGGTCAGTCCTTTAATAATTGGACAGTGATTGTTCTGTAGGTGATTTATGGTCAGTCCTTTAATAATTGGATAGTGATTGTTCTGTAGGTGATTTACGGTCTGTCCTTTAATAATTGGATAGCGATTGTTCTGTAGGTGATTTACGGTCAGTCCTTTAATAATTGGACAGTGATTGTTCTGCAGGTGATTTACGGTCAGTCCTTTAATAATTCGACAGTGATTGTTCTGTAGGTGATTTACGGTCAGTCCTTTAATAATTGGATAGTGATTGTTCTGTAGGTGATTTACGGTCAGTCCTTTAATAATTGGACAGTGATTGTTCTGCAGGTGATTTACGGTCCGTCCTTTAATAATTGGACAGTGATTGTTCTGTAGGTGATTTACGGTCAGTCCTTTAATAATTGGACAGTGATTCTTCTGTAGGTGATTTACGGTCAGTCCTTTAATAATTGGACAGTGATTGTTCTGTAGGTGATTTACGGTCAGTCCTTTAATAATTGGACAGTGATTGTTCTGTAGTTGATTTACGGTCAGTCCTGTAATAATTGGACAGTGATTGTTCTGTAGGTGATTTACGGTCAGTCCTTTAATAATTGGATAGTGATTGTTCTGTAGGTGATTTACGGTCACTCCTTTAATAATTGGACAGTGATTGTTCTGTAGGTGATTTACGGTCCGTCCATTAATAATTGGATAGTGATTGTTCTGTAGGTGATTTACGGTCCGTCCATTAATAATTGGACAGTGATTGTTCTGTAGGTGATTTACGGTCCGTCCATTAATAATTGGACAGTGATTGTTCTGTAGGTGATTTACTGTCAGTCCTTTAATAATTGGACAGTGATTGTTCTGTAGGTGATTTACGGTCAGTCCTTTAATAATTGGACAGTGATTGTTCTGTAGCTGATTTACGGTCAGTCCTTTAATAATTGGATAGTGATTGTTCTGTAGGTGATTTACGGTCAGTCCTTTAATAATTGGACAGTGATTGTTCTGTAGGTGATTTACGGTCAGTCCTTTAATAATTGGACAGTGATTGTTCTGTAGGTGATTTACGGTCCGTCCTTTAATAATTGGACAGTGATTGTTCTGTCGGTGATTTACGGTCCGTCCTTTAATAATAGGACAGTGATTGTTCTGTAAGTGATTTACGGTCAGTCCTTTAATAATTGGACAGTGATTGTTCTGTAGGTGATTTACGGTCAGTCCTTTAATAATTAGACAGTGATTGTTCTGTAGGTGATTTCCGGTCAGTCCTTTAATAATTGGACAGTGATTGTTCTGTAGGTGATTTACGGTCAGTCCTTTAATAATTGGACAGTGATTGTTCTGTAGGTGATTTACGGTCAGTCCTTTAATAATTGGACAGTGATTGTTCTGTAGGTGATTTACGGTCAGTCCTTTAATAATTGGACAGTGATTGTTCTGTCGGTGATTCACGGTCAGTCCTTTAATAATTGGATAGTGATTGTTCTGTAGGTGATTCACGGTCAGTCCTTTAATAATTGGACAGTGATTGTTCTGCAGGTGATTTACGGTCAGTCCTTTAATAATTGGACAGTGATTGTTCTGTAGGTGATTTACGGTCAGTCCTTTAATAATTGGATAGTGATTGTTCTGTAGGTGATTTACGGTCAGTCCTTTAATAATTGGACAGTGATTGTTCTGTAGGTGATTTACGGTCAGTCCTTGAATAATTGGATAGTGATTGTTCTGAAGGTGATTTACGGTCAGTCCTTTAATAATTGGACAGTGATTGTTCTGTAGGTGATTTACGGTCAGTCCTTTAATAATTGGACAGTGATTGTTCTGTAGGTGATTTACGGTCAGTCCTTTAATAATTGGACAGTGATTGTTCTGTAGGTGATTTACGGTCAGTCCTTTAATAATTGGATAGTGATTGTTCTGTAGGTGATTTACGGTCAGTCCTTTAATAATTGGACAGTGATTGTTCTGTAGGTGATTTACGGTCAGTCCTTTAATAATTGGACAGTGATTGTTCTGTAGGTGATTTACGGTCAGGCCTTTAATAATTGGACAGTGATTGTTCTGTAGGTGATTTACGGTCAGTCCTTTAATAATTGGACAGTGATTGTTCTGTAGGTGATTTACGGTCAGTCCTTTAATAATTGGATAGTGATTGTTCTGTAGGTGATTTACGGTCAGTCCTTTAATAATTGGACAGTGATTGTTCTGTAGGTGATTTACGGTCACTCCTTTAATAATTGGACAGTGATTGTTCTGTAGGTGATTTACGGTCCGTCCATTAATAATTGGATAGTGATTGTTCTGTAGGTGATTTACGGTCCGTCCATTAATAATTGGACAGTGATTGTTCTGTAGGTGATTTACGGTCCGTCCATTAATAATTGGACAGTGATTGTTCTGTAGGTGATTTACTGTCAGTCCTTTAATAATTGGACAGTGGTTGTTCTGTAGGTGATTTACGGTCAGTCCTTTAATAATTGGACAGTGATTGTTCTGTAGCTGATTTACGGTCAGTCCTTTAATAATTGGATAGTGATTGTTCTGTAGGTGATTTACGGTCAGTCCTTTAATAATTGGACAGTGATTGTTCTGTAGGTGATTTACGGTCAGTCCTTTAATAATTGGACAGTGATTGTTCTGTAGGTGATTTACGGTCCGTCCTTTAATAATTGGACAGTGATTGTTCTGTCGGTGATTTACGGTCCGTCCTTTAATAATAGGACAGTGATTGTTCTGTAAGTGATTTACGGTCAGTCCTTTAATAATTGGACAGTGATTGTTCTGTAGGTGATTTACGGTCAGTCCTTTAATAATTAGACAGTGATTGTTCTGTAGGTGATTTCCGGTCAGTCCTTTAATAATTGGACAGTGATTGTTCTGTAGGTGATTTACGGTCAGTCCTTTAATAATTGGACAGTGATTGTTCTGTAGGTGATTTACGGTCAGTCCTTTAATAATTGGACAGTGATTGTTCTGTAGGTGATTTACGGTCAGTCCTTTAATAATTGGACAGTGATTGTTCTGTCGGTGATTCACGGTCAGTCCTTTAATAATTGGATAGTGATTGTTCTGTAGGTGATTCACGGTCAGTCCTTTAATAATTGGACAGTGATTGTTCTGCAGGTGATTTACGGTCAGTCCTTTAATAATTGGACAGTGATTGTTCTGTAGGTGATTTACGGTCAGTCCTTTAATAATTGGATAGTGATTGTTCTGTAGGTGATTTACGGTCAGTCCTTTAATAATTGGACAGTGATTGTTCTGTAGGTGATTTACGGTCAGTCCTTGAATAATTGGATAGTGATTGTTCTGAAGGTGATTTACGGTCAGTCCTTTAATAATTGGACAGTGATTGTTCTGTAGGTGATTTACGGTCAGTCCTTTAATAATTGGACAGTGATTGTTCTGTAGGTGATTTACGGTCAGTCCTTTAATAATTGGACAGTGATTGTTCTGTAGGTGATTTACGGTCAGTCCTTTAATAATTGGATAGTGATTGTTCTGTAGGTGATTTACGGTCAGTCCTTTAATAATTGGACAGTGATTGTTCTGTAGGTGATTTACGGTCAGTCCTTTAATAATTGGACAGTGATTGTTCTGTAGGTGATTTACGGTCAGGCCTTTAATAATTGGACAGTGATTGTTCTGTAGGTGATTTACGGTCAGTCCTTTAATAATTGAACAGTGATTGTTCTGTAGGTGATTTACGGTCAGTCCTTTAATAATTGGACAGTGATTGTTCTGTAGGTGATTTACGGTCAGTCCTTTAATAATTGGACAGTGATTGTTCTGTAGGTGATTTACGGTCAGTCCTGTAATAATTGGACAGTGATTGTTCTGTAGGTGATTTACGGTCAGTCCTTTAATAATTGGATAGTGATTGTTCTGTAGGTGATTTACGGTCACTCCTTTAATAATTGGACAGTGATTGTTCTGTAGGTGATTTAAGGTCCGTCCATGAATAATTGGACAGTGATTGTTCTGTAGGTGATTTACGGTCCGTCCATTAATAATTGGACAGTGATTGTTCTGTAGGTGATTTACGGTCCGTCCATTAATAATTGGACAGTGATTGTTCTGTAGGTGATTTACGGTCAGTCCTTTAATAATTGGACAGTGATTGTTCTGTAGGTGATTTACGGTCAGTCCTTTAATAATTGGACAGTGATTGTTCTGTAGCTGATTTACGGTCAGTCCTTTAATAATTGGATAGTGATTGTTCTGTAGGTGATTTACGGTCAGTCCTTTAATAATTGGACAGTGATTGTTCTGTAGGTGATTTACGGTCAGTCCTTTAATAATTGGACAGTGATTGTTCTGTAGGTGATTTACGGTCCGTCCTTTAATAATTGGACAGTGATTGTTCTGTCGGTGATTTACGGTCCGTCCTTTAATAATAGGACAGTGATTGTTCTGTAGGTGATTTACGGTCAGTCCTTTAATAATTGGACAGTGATTGTTCTGTAGGTGATTTACGGTCAGTCCTTTAATAATTAGACAGTGATTGTTCTGTAGGTGATTTCCGGTCAGTCCTTTAATAATTGGACAGTGATTGTTCTGTAGGTGATTTACGGTCAGTCCTTTAATAATTGGACAGTGATTGTTCTGTAGGTGATTTACGGTCAGTCCTTTAATAATTGGACAGTGATTGTTCTGTAGGTGATTTACGGTCAGTCCTTTAATAATTGGACAGTGCTTGTTCTGTAGGTGATTCACGGTCAGTCCTTTAATAATTGGACAGTGATTGTTCTGTAGGTGATTCACGGTCAGTCCTTTAATAATTGGACAGTGATTGTTCTGCAGGTGATTTACGGTCAGTCCTTTAATAATTGGACAGTGATTGTTCTGTAGGTGATTTACGGTCAGTCCTTTAATAATTGGATAGTGATTGTTCTGTAGGTGATTTACGGTCAGTCCTTTAATAATTGGACAGTGATTGTTCTGTAGGTGATTTACGGTCAGTCCTTTAATAATTGGATAGTGATTGTTCTGTAGGTGATTTACGGTCAGTCCTTTAATAATTGGACAGTGATTGTTCTGTAGGTGATTTACGGTCAGTCCTTTAATAATTGGACAGTGATTGTTCTGTAGGTGATTTACGGTCAGTCCTTTAATAATTGGACAGTGATTGTTCTGTAGGTGATTTACGGTCAGTCCTTTAATAATTGGATAGTGATTGTTCTGTAGGTGATTTACGGTCAGTCCTTTAATAATTGGACAGTGATTGTTCTGTAGGTGATTTACGGTCAGGCCTTTAATAATTGGACAGTGATTGTTCTGTAGGTGATTTACGGTCAGTCCTTTAATAATTGGACAGTGATTGTTCTGTAGGTGATTTACGGTCAGTCCTTTAATAATTGGACAGTGATTGTTCTGTAGGTGATTTACGGTCAGTCCTTTAATAATTGGACAGTGATTGTTCTGTAGGTGATTTACGGTCAGTCCTGTAATAATTGGACAGTGATTGTTCTGTAGGTGATTTACGGTCAGTCCTTTAATAATTGGATAGTGATTGTTCTGTAGGTGATTTACGGTCACTCCTTTAATAATTGGACAGTGATTGTTCTGTAGGTGATTTACGGTCCGTCCATGAATAATTGGACAGTGATTGTTCTGTAGGTGATTTACGGTCCGTCCATTAATAATTGGACAGTGATTGTTCTGTAGGTGATTTACGGTCCGTCCATTAATAATTGGACAGTGATTGTTCTGTAGGTGATTTACGGTCAGTCCTTTAATAATTGGACAGTGATTGTTCTGTAGGTGATTTACGGTCAGTCCTTTAATAATTGGACAGTGATTGTTCTGTAGCTGATTTACGGTCAGTCCTTTAATAATTGGATAGTGATTGTTCTGTAGGTGATTTACGGTCAGTCCTTTAATAATTGGACAGTGATTGTTCTGTAGGTGATTTACGGTCAGTCCTTTAATAATTGGACAGTGATTGTTCTGTAGGTGATTTACGGTCAGTCCTTTAATAATTGGACAGTGATTGTTCTGTCGGTGATTTACGGTCCGTCCTTTAATAATAGGACAGTGATTGTTCTGTAGGTGATTTACGGTCAGTCCTTTAATAATTGGACAGTGATTGTTCTGTAGGTGATTTACGGTCAGTCCTTTAATAATTAGACAGTGATTGTTCTGTAGGTGATTTCCGGTCAGTCCTTTAATAATTGGACAGTGATTGTTCTGTAGGTGATTTACGGTCAGTCCTTTAATAATTGGACAGTGATTGTTCTGTAGGTGATTTACGGTCAGTCCTTTAATAATTGGACAGTGATTGTTCTGTAGGTGATTTACGGTCAGTCCTTTAATAATTGGACAGTGCTTGTTCTGTAGGTGATTCACGGTCAGTCCTTTAATAATTGGACAGTGATTGTTCTGTAGGTGATTCACGGTCAGTCCTTTAATAATTGGACAGTGATTGTTCTGCAGGTGATTTACGGTCAGTCCTTTAATAATTGGACAGTGATTGTTCTGTAGGTGATTTACGGTCAGTCCTTTAATAATTGGATAGTGATTGTTCTGTAGGTGATTTACGGTCAGTCCTTTAATAATTGGACAGTGATTGTTCTGTAGGTGATTTACGGTCAGTCCTTTAATAATTGGATAGTGATTGTTCTGTAGGTGATTTACGGTCAGTCCTTTAATAATTGGACAGTGATTGTTCTGTAGGTGATTTACGGTCAGTCCTTTAATAATTGGACAGTGATTGTTCTGTAGGTGATTTACGGTCAGTCCTTTAATAATTGGACAGTGATTGTTCTGTAGGTGATTTACGGTCAGTCCTTTAATAATTGGATAGTGATTGTTCTGTAGGTGATTTACGGTCAGTCCTTTAATAATTGGACAGTGATTGTTCTGTAGGTGATTTACGGTCAGGCCTTTAATAATTGGACAGTGATTGTTCTGTAGGTGATTTACGGTCAGGCCTTTAATAATTGGACAGTGATTGTTCTGTAGGTGATTTACGGTCAGGCCTTTAATAATTGGATAGTGATTGTTCTGTCGGTGATTTACGTTCAGTCCTTTAATAATTGGATAGTGATTGTTCTGTAGGTGATTTACGGTCAGTCCTTTAATAATTGGACAGTGATTGTTCTGTAGGTGATTTACGGTCAGACCTTTAATAATTGGACAGTGATTGTTCTGTAGGTGATTTACGGTCAGTCCTTTAATAATTGGACAGTGATTGTTCTGTAGGTGATTTACGGTCAGACCTTTAATAATTGGACAGTGATTGTTCTGTAGGTGATTTACGGTCAGGCCTTTAATAATTGGATAGTGATTGTTCTGTAGGTGATTTACGGTCAGACCTTCAATAATTGGACAGTGATTGTTCTGTAGGTGATTTACGGTCAGACCTTTAATAATTGGACATTGATTGTTCTGTAGGTGATTTACGGTCAGTCCTTTAATAATTGGATAGTGATTGTTCTGCAGGTGATTTACGGTCAGTCCTTTAATAATTGGACAGTGATTGTTCTGTCGGTGATTTACGGTCCGTCCTTTAATAATTAGACAGTTATTGTTCTGTAGGTGATTTACGGTCAGTCCTTTAATAATTGGACAGTGATTGTTCTGTAGGTGATTTACGGTCAGTCCTTCAATAATTGGACAGTGATTGTTCTGTAGGTGATTTACGGTCCGTCCTTTAATAATTGGACAGTGATTGTTCTGTAGGTGATTTACGGTCCGCCCTTTAATAATTGGATAGTGATTGTTCTGTAGGTGATTTACGGTCAGTCCTTCAATAATTGGACAGTGATTGTTCTGTAGGTGATTTACGGTCAGTCCTTTAATAATTGGACAGTGATTGTTCTGTAGATGATTTACGGTCAGTCCTTTAATAATTGGATAGTGATTGTTCTGTAGGTGATTTACGGTCAGTCCTTTAATAATTGGACAGTGATTGTTCTGTAGGTGATTTACGGTCAGTCTTTTAATAAGTGGACACTGATTGTTCTGTAGGTGATTTACGGTCAGTCCTTTAATAATTTGACAGTGATTGTTCTGTAGGTGATTTACGGTCAGTCCTTTAATAATTGGACAGTGATTGTTCTGTAGGTGATTTACGGTCAGACCTTTAATAATTGGACAGTGATTGTTCTGTAGGTGATTTACGGTCAGTCCTTTAATAATAGGACAGTGATTGTTCTGTAGGTGACTTACGGTCAGTCCTTTAATAATTTGACAGTGATTGTTCTGTAGGTGATTTACGGTCAGTCCTTTAATAATTGGACAGTGATTGTTCTGTAGGTGATTTTCGGTCAGACCTTTAATAATTGGACAGTGATTGTTCTGTAGGTGATTTACGGTCAGTCCTTTAATAATAGGACACTGATTGTTCTGTAGGTGATTTACGGTCAGTCCTTTAATAATTTGACAGTGATTGTTCTGTAGGTGATTTACGGTCAGTCCTTTAATAATTGGACAGTGATTGTTCTGTAGGTGATTTACGGTCAGTCCTTTAATAATTGGACAGTGATTGTTCTGTAGGTGATTTACCGTCAGTCCTTTAATAATTGGACAGTGATTGTTCTGTAGGTGATTTAGGGTCAGTCCTTTAATAATAGGACAGTGATTGTTCTGTAGGTGATTTACGGTCAGTCCTTTAATAATTGGATCGTGATTGCTCTGTAGGTGATTTACGGTCAGTCCTTTAATAATTGGACAGTGATTGTTCTGTAGGTGATTTACGGTCAGTCCTTTAATAATTGGACAGTGATTGTTCTGTAGGTGATTTACGGTCAGTCTTTTAATAAGTGGACACTGATTGTTCTGTAGGTGATTTACGGTCAGTCCTTTAATAATTTGACAGTGATTGTTCTGTAGGTGATTTACGGTCAGTCCTTTAATAATTGGACAGTGATTGTTCTGTAGGTGATTTACGGTCAGACCTTTAATAATTGGACAGTGATTGTTCTGTAGGTGACTTACGGTCAGTCCTTTAATAATAGGACAGTGATTGTTCTGTAGGTGATTTACGGTCAGTCCTTTAATAATTTGACAGTGATTGTTCTGTAGGTGATTTACGGTCAGTCCTTTAATAATTGGACAGTGATTGTTCTGTAGGTGATTTTCGGTCAGACCTTTAATAATTGGACAGTGATTGTTCTGTAGGTGATTTACGGTCAGGCCTTTAATAATAGGACACTGATTGTTCTGTATGTGATTTACGGTCAGTCCTTTAATAATTTGACAGTGATTGTTCTGTAGGTGATTTACGGTCAGTCCTTTAATAATTGGACAGTGATTGTTCTGTAGGTGATTTACGGTCAGTCCTTTAATAATTGGACAGTGATTGTTCTGTAGGTGATTTACGGTCAGTCCTTTAATAATTGGACAGTGATTGTTCTGTAGGTGATTTAGGGTCAGTCCTTTAATAATAAGACAGTGATTGTTCTGTAGGTGATTTACGGTCAGTCCTTTAATAATTGGATAGTGATTTCTCTGTAGGTGATTTACGGTCAGTCCTTTAATAATTGGACAGTGATTGTTCTGTAGGTGATTTACGGTCAGTCCTTTAATAATTGGACAGTGATTGTTCTGTCGGTGATTTATGCTTGTCCTTTAATAATTGGACAGTGATTGTTCTGTAGGTGATTTACAGTCAGTCCTTCAATAATTGGACAGTGATTGTTCTGTAGGTGATTTACGGTCCGTCCTTTAATAATTGGACAGTGATTGTTCTGTAGGTGATTTACGGTCAGTCCTTTAATAATTGGACAGTGAATGTTCTGTAGGTGATTTACGGTCCGTCCTTTAATAATTGGACAGTGATTGTTCTGTAGGTGATTTACGGTCAGTCCTTTAATAATTGGACAGTGATTGTTCTGTAGGTGATTTACGGTCAGTCCTTCAATAATTGGACAGTGATTGTTCTGTAGGTGATTTACGGTCCGTCCTTTAATAATTGGACAGTGATTGTTCTGTAGGTGATTTACGGTCCGTCCTTTAATAATTGGACAGTGATTGTTCTGTCGGTGATTTACGTTCAGTCCTTTAATAATTGACAGTGATTTTTCTGTAGGTGATTTACTGTCAGTCCTTTAATAATTGGATAGTGATTGTTCTGTAGGTGATTTACGGTCAGACCTTTAATAATTGGATAGTGATTGTTCTGTAGGTGATTTACGGTCAGTCCTTTAATAATTGGACAGTGATTGTTCTGTAGGTGATTTACGGTCTGTCCTTTAATAATTGGACAGTGATTGTTCTGTAGGTGATTTACGGTCCGTCCTTTAATAATTGGACAGTGATTGTTCTGTAGGTGATTTACGGTCAGTCCTTTAATAATTGGACAGTGATTGTTCTGTAGATGATTTACGGTCAGTCATTTAATAATTGGATAGTGATTGTTCTGTAGGTGATTTACAGTCAGTCCTTTAATAATTGGACAGTGATTGTTCTGTAGGTGATTTACGGTCAGTCCTTTAATAATTGGACAGTGATTGTTCTGTAGGTGATTTACGGTCAGTCCTTTATTAATTGGATAGTGATTGTTCTGTAGGTGATTTACGGTCAGTCCTTTAATAATTGGACAGTGATTGTTCTTTAGGTTATTTACGGTCAGTCCTTTAATAATTGGATAGTGATTGTTCTGTAGGTGATTTACGGTCAGTCCTTTAATAATTGGACAGTGATTGTTCTGTCGGTGATTTACGGTCAGTCCTTTAATAATTGGACAGTGATTGTTCTGTAGGTGATTTACGGTCAGTCCTTTAATAATTGGATAGTGATTGTTCTGTAGGTGATTTACGGTCAGTCCTTTAATAATTGGACAGTGATTCTTCTGTAGGTGATTTACGGTCAGTCCTTTAACAATTGGACAGTGATTGTTCTGTAGGTGATTTACGGTCAGTCTTTTAATAATTGGACAGTGATTGTTCTGTAGGTGATTTACGGTCAGTCCTTTAATAATTGGACAGTGATTGTTCTGTAGGTGATTTACGGTCAGTCCTTTAATAATTGGACAGTGATTGTTCTGTAGGTGATTTACGGTCAGTCCTTTAATAATTGGATAGTGATTGTTCTGTAGGTGATTTACGGTCAGTCCTTTAATAATTGGACAGTGATTGTTCTGTAGGTGATTTACGGTCAGTCCTTTAATAATTGGACAGTGATTGTTCTGTAGGTGATTTACGGTCAGTCCTTTAATAATTGGACAGTGATTGTTCTGTAGGTGATTTACGGTCAGTCCTTTAATAATTGGACAGTGATTGTTCTGTAGGTGATTTACGGTCAGTCCTTTAATAATTGGACAGTGATTGTTCTGTCGGTGATTTACGGTCAGTCCTTTAATAATTGGTCAGTGATTGTTCTGAAGGTGATTTACGGTCAGTCCTTTAATAATTGGACAGTGATTGTTCTGTAGGTGATTTACGGTCAGTCCTTCAATAATTGACAGTGATTGTTCTGTAGGTGATTTACGGTCAGTCCTTTAATAATTGACAGTGATTGTTCTGTAGGTGATTTACGGTCAGTCCTTTAATAATTGGACCGTGATTGTTCTGTAGGTGATTTACGGTCAGGCCTTTAATAATTACAGTGATTGTTCTGTAGGTGATTTACGGTCAGACATTTAATAATTGGACAGTGATTGTTCTGTAGGTGATTTACGGTCAGTCCTTTAATAATTGGACAGTGATTGTTCTGTAGGTGATTTACGGTCAGTCCTTTAATAATTGGACAGTGATTGTTCTGTCGGTGATTTATGGTCAGTCCTTTAATAATTGAACAGTGATTGTTCTGTAGGTGATTTACGGTCAGTCCTTTAATAATTGGATAGTGATTGTTCTGTAGGTGATTTACGGTCAGTCCTTTAATAATTGGACAGTGATTGTTCTGTCTGAGATTTACGGTCAGTCCTTTAATAATTGGACAGTGATTGTTCTGTCGGTGATTTACGGTCAGTCCTTTAATAATTGGACAGTGATTGTTCTGTGGGTGATTTACGGTCAGTCCTTTAATAATTGGACAGTGATTGTTCTGTCGGTGATTTACGGTCAGTCCTTTAATAATTGGACAGTGATTGTTCTGTCGGTGATTTACGGTCAGTCCTTTAATTATTTGACAGTGATTGTTCTGTAGGTGATTTACGGTCAGTCCTTTAATAATTGGATAGTGATTGTTCTGTAGGTGATTTACGGTCAGTCCTTTAATAATTGGACAGTGATTGTTCTGTCTGTGATTTACGGTCAGTCCTTTAATAATTGGACAGTGATTGTTCTGTCGGTGATTTACGGTCAGTCCTTTAATAATTGGACAGTGATTGTTCTGTGGGTGATTTACGGTCAGTCCTTTAATAATTGGACAGTGATTGTTCTGTAGGTGATTTACGGTCAGTCTTTTAATAATTGGACAGTGATTGTTCTGTAGGTGATTTACGGTCAGTCCTTTAATAATTGGATAGTGATTGTTCTGTCTGTGATTTACGGTCAGTCCTTTAATAATTGGACAGTGATTGTTCTGTCGGTGATTTACGGTCAGTCCTTTAATAATTGGACAGTGATTGTTCTGTGGGTGATTTACGGTCAGTCCTTTAATAATTGGACAGTGATTGTTCTGTCGGTGATTTACGGTCAGTCCTTTAATAATTGGACAGTGATTGTTCTGTAGGTGATTTACGGTCAGTCCTTTAATAATTGGCCAGTGATTGTTCTGTAGGTTATTTACGGTCAGTCCTTTAATAATTGGATAGTGATTGTTCTGTAGGTGATTTACGGTCAGTCCTTTAATAATTGGACAGTGATTGTTCTGTCGGTGATTTACGGTCAGTCCTTTAATAATTGGACAGTGATTGTTCTGTAGGTGATTTACGGTCAGTCCTTTAATAATTGGATAGTGATTGTTCTGTAGGTGATTTACGGTCAGTCCTTTAATAATTGGACAGTGATTCTTCTGTAGGTGATTTACGGTCAGTCCTTTAACAATTGGACAGTGATTGTTCTGTAGGTGATTTACGGTCAGTCTTTTAATAATTGGACAGTGATTGTTCTGTAGGTGATTTACGGTCAGTCCTTTAATAATTGGACAGTGATTGTTCTGTAGGTGATTTACGGTCAGTCCTTTAATAATTGGACAGTGATTGTTCTGTAGGTGATTTACGGTCAGTCCTTTAATAATTGGATAGTGATTGTTCTGTAGGTGATTTACGGTCAGTCCTTTAATAATTGGACAGTGATTGTTCTGTAGGTGATTTACGGTCAGTCCTTTAATAATTGGACAGTGATTGTTCTGTAGGTGATTTACGGTCAGTCCTTTAATAATTGGACAGTGATTGTTCTGTAGGTGATTTACGGTCAGTCCTTTAATAATTGGACAGTGATTGTTCTGTAGGTGATTTACGGTCAGTCCTTTAATAATTGGACAGTGATTGTTCTGTCGGTGATTTACGGTCAGTCCTTTAATAATTGGTCAGTGATTGTTCTGAAGGTGATTTACGGTCAGTCCTTTAATAATTGGACAGTGATTGTTCTGTAGGTGATTTACGGTCAGTCCTTCAATAATTGACAGTGATTGTTCTGTAGGTGATTTACGGTCAGTCCTTTAATAATTGACAGTGATTGTTCTGTAGGTGATTTACGGTCAGTCCTTTAATAATTGGACCGTGATTGTTCTGTAGGTGATTTACGGTCAGGCCTTTAATAATTACAGTGATTGTTCTGTAGGTGATTTACGGTCAGACATTTAATAATTGGACAGTGATTGTTCTGTAGGTGATTTACGGTCAGTCCTTTAATAATTGGACAGTGATTGTTCTGTAGGTGATTTACGGTCAGTCCTTTAATAATTGGACAGTGATTGTTCTGTCGGTGATTTATGGTCAGTCCTTTAATAATTGAACAGTGATTGTTCTGTAGGTGATTTACGGTCAGTCCTTTAATAATTGGATAGTGATTGTTCTGTAGGTGATTTACGGTCAGTCCTTTAATAATTGGACAGTGATTGTTCTGTCTGAGATTTACGGTCAGTCCTTTAATAATTGGACAGTGATTGTTCTGTCGGTGATTTACGGTCAGTCCTTTAATAATTGGACAGTGATTGTTCTGTGGGTGATTTACGGTCAGTCCTTTAATAATTGGACAGTGATTGTTCTGTCGGTGATTTACGGTCAGTCCTTTAATAATTGGACAGTGATTGTTCTGTCGGTGATTTACGGTCAGTCCTTTAATTATTTGACAGTGATTGTTCTGTAGGTGATTTACGGTCAGTCCTTTAATAATTGGATAGTGATTGTTCTGTAGGTGATTTACGGTCAGTCCTTTAATAATTGGACAGTGATTGTTCTGTCTGTGATTTACGGTCAGTCCTTTAATAATTGGACAGTGATTGTTCTGTCGGTGATTTACGGTCAGTCCTTTAATAATTGGACAGTGATTGTTCTGTGGGTGATTTACGGTCAGTCCTTTAATAATTGGACAGTGATTGTTCTGTAGGTGATTTACGGTCAGTCTTTTAATAATTGGACAGTGAATGTTCTGTAGGTGATTTACGGTCAGTCCTTTAATAATTGGATAGTGATTGTTCTGTCTGTGATTTACGGTCAGTCCTTTAATAATTGGACAGTGATTGTTCTGTCGGTGATTTACGGTCAGTCCTTTAATAATTGGACAGTGATTGTTCTGTGGGTGATTTACGGTCAGTCCTTTAATAATTGGACAGTGATTGTTCTGTCGGTGATTTACGGTCAGTCCTTTAATAATTGGACAGTGATTGTTCTGTAGGTGATTTACGGTCAGTCCTTTAATAATTGGCCAGTGATTGTTCTGTAGGTGATTTATGGTCAGTCCTTTAATAATTGGATAGTGATTTTTCTGTAGGTGATTTACGGTCAGTCCTTTAATAATTGGACAGTGATTGTTCTGCAGGTGATTTACGGTCCGTTCTTTAATAATTGGACAGTGATTGTTCTGTAGGTGATTTATGGTCATTCCTTTAATAATTGGATAGTGATTTTTCTGTAGGTGATTTACGGTCAGTCCTTTAATAATTGGACAGTGATTGTTCTGCAGGTGATTTACGGTCCGTTCTTTAATAATTGGACAGTGATTGTTCTGTAGGTGATTTACGGTCAGTCCTTTTATAATTGGACAGTGATTGTTCTGTAGGTGATTTACGGTCAGTCCTTTAATAATTGGACAGTGATTGTTCTGTAGGTGATTTACGGTCAGTCCTTTAATAATTGGACAGTGATTGTTCTGTAGGTGATTTACGGTCAGTCCTGTAATAATTGGACAGTGATTGTTCTGTAGGTGATTTACGGTCAGTCCTTTAATAATTGGATAGTGATTGTTCCGTAGGTGATTTACGGTCACTCCTTTAATAATTGGACAGTGATTGTTCTGTAGGTGATTTACGGTCCGTCCATTAATAATTGGACAGTGATTGTTCTGTAGGTGATTTACGGTCCGTCCATTAATAATTGGACAGTGATTGTTCTGTAGGTGATTTACGGTCCGTCCATTAATAATTGGACAGTGATTGTTCTGTAGGTGATTTACGGTCAGTCCTTTAATAATTGGACAGTGATTGTTCTGTAGGTGATTTACGGTCAGTTCTTTAATAATTGGACAGTGATTGTTCTGTAGGTGATTTATGGTCAGTCCTTTAATAATTGGATAGTGATTTTTCTGTAGGTGATTTACGGTCAGTCCTTTAATAATTGGACAGTGATTGTTCTGCAGGTGATTTACGGTTCCTTCTTTAATAATTGGACAGTGATTGTTCTGTAGGTGATTTACGGTCAGTCCTTTTATAATTGGACAGTGATTGTTCTGTAGGTGATTTACGGTCAGTCCTTTAATAATTGGACAGTGATTGTTCTGTAGGTGATTTACGGTCAGTCCTTTAATAATTGGACAGTGATTGTTCTGTAGGTGATTTACGGTCAGTCCTGTAATAATTGGACAGTGATTGTTCTGTAGGTGATTTACGGTCAGTCCTTTAATAATTGGATAGTGATTGTTCCGTAGGTGATTTACGGTCACTCCTTTAATAATTGGACAGTGATTGTTCTGTAGGTGATTTACGGTCCGTCCATTAATAATTGGACAGTGATTGTTCTGTAGGTGATTTACGGTCCGTCCATTAATAATTGGACAGTGATTGTTCTGTAGGTGATTTACGGTCAGTCCTTTAATAATTGGACAGTGATTGTTCTGTAGGTGATTTACGGTCAGTCCTTTAATAATTGGACAGTGATTGTTCTGTAGCTGATTAACGGTCAGTCCTTTAATAATTGGATAGTGATTGTTCTGTAGGTGATTTACGGTCAGTCCTTTAATAATTGGACAGTGATTGTTCTGTAGGTGATTTACGGTCAGTCCTTTAATAATTGGACAGTGATTGTTCTGTAGGTGATTTACGGTCCGTCCTTTAATAATTGGACAGTGATTGTTCTGTAGGTGATTTACGGTCAGTCCTTTAATAATTGGACAGTGATTGTTCTGTAGGTGATTTACGGTCACTCCTTTAATAATTGGACAGTGATTGTTCTGTAGGTGATTTACGGTCCGTCCATTAATAATTGGACAGTGATTGTTCTGTAGGTGATTTACGGACCGTCCATTAATAATTGGACAGTGATTGTTCTGTAGGTGATTTACGGTCAGTCCTTTAATAATTGGACAGTGATTGTTCTGTAGGTGATTTACGGTCAGTCGTTTAATAATTGGACAGTGATTGTTCTGTAGGTGATTCACGGTCAGTCCTTTAATAATTGGACAGTGATTGTTCTGTAGGTGATTCACGGTCAGTCCTTTAATAATTGGACAGTGATTGTTCTGCAGGTGATTTACGGTCAGTCCTTTAATAATTGGACAGTGATTGTTCTGTAGGTGATTTACGGTCAGTCCTTTAATAATTGGACAGTGATTGTTCTGTAGGTGATTTACGGTCAGACCTTTAATAATTGGACAGTGATTGTTCTGTAGGTGATTTACGGTCAGGCCTTTAATAATTGGATAGTGATTGTTCTGTAGGTGATTTACGGTCAGACCTTCAATAATTGGACAGTGATTGTTCTGTAGGTGATTTACGGTCAGACCTTAAATAATTGGACAGTGATTGTTCTGTAGGTGATTTACGGTCAGTCCTTTAATAATTGGATAGTGATTGTTCTGTAGGTGATTTACGGTCAGTCCTTTAATAATTAGACAGTGATTGTTCTGTAGGTGATTTACGGTCCGTCCTTTAATAATTAGACAGTGATTGTTCTGTAGGTGATTTACGGTCAGTCCTTTAATAATTGGACAGTGATTGTTCTGTAGGTGATTTACGGTCAGTCCTTCAATAATTGGACAGTGATTGTTCTGTAGGTGATTTACGGTCCGTCCTTTAATAATTGGACAGTGATTGTTCTGTAGGTGATTTACGGTCAGTCCTTCAATAATTGGACAGTGATTGTTCTGTAGGTGATTTACGGTCAGTCCTTTAATAATTGGACAGTGATTGTTCTGTAGATGATTTACGGTCAGTCCTTTAATAATTGGATAGTGATTGTTCTGTAGGTGATTTACGGTCAGTCCTTTAATAATTGGACAGTGATTGTTCTGTAGGTGATTTACAGTCAGTCCTTTAATAATTGGACAGTGATTGTTCTGTAGGTGATTTACGGTCAGTCCTTTAATAATTGGACAGTGATTGTTCTGTAGGTGATTTACGGTCAGTCCTTTAATAATTGGACAGTGATTGTTCTGTAGGTGATTTACGGTCAGTCCTTTAATAATTGGACAGTGATTGTTCTGTAGGTGATTTACGGTCAGTCCTTTAATAATTGGACAGTGATTGTTCTGTAGGTGATTTACGGTCAGACCTTTAATAATTGGACAGTGATTGTTCTGTAGGTGATTTACGGTCAGGCCTTTAATAATTGGATAGTGATTGTTCTGTAGGTGATTTACGGTCAGTCCTTCAATAATTGGACAGTGATTGTTCTGTAGGTGATTTACGGTCAGACCTTTAATAATTGGACAGTGATTGTTCTGTAGGTGATTTACGGTCAGTCCTTTAATAATTGGATAGTGATTGTTCTGTAGGTGATTTACTGTCAGTCCTTTAATAATTGGACAGTGATTGTTCTGTAGGTGATTTACGGTCCGTCCTTTAATAATTAGACAGTGATTGTTCTGTAGGTGATTTACGGTCAGTCCTGTAATAATTGGACAGTGATTGTTCTGTAGGTGATTTACGGTCAGTCCTTCAATAATTGGACAGTGATTGTTCTGTAGGTGATTTACGGTCAGTCCTTTAATAATTGGACAGTGATTGTTCTGTAGGTGATTTACGGTCAGTCCTTCAATAATTGGACAGTGATTGTTCTGTAGGTGATTTACGGTCAGTCCTTTAATAATTGGACAGTGATTGTTCTGTAGATGATTTACGGTCAGTCCTTTAATAATTGGATAGTGATTGTTCTGTAGGTGATTTACGGTCAGTCCTTTAATAATTGGACAGTGATTGTTCTGTAGGTGATTTACGGTCAGTCTTTTAATAAGTGGACACTGATTGTTCTGTAGGTGATTTACGGTCAGTCCTTTAATAATTTGACAGTGATTGTTCTGTAGGTGATTTACGGTCAGTCCTTTAATAATTGGACAGTGATTGTTCTGTAGGTGATTTACGGTCAGACCTTTAATAATTGGACAGTGATTGTTCTGTAGGTGATTTACGGTCAGTCCTTTAATAATAGGACAGTGATTGTTCTGTAGGTGATTTACGGTCAGTCCTTTAATAATTTGACAGTGATTGTTCTGTAGGTGATTTGCGGTCAGTCCTTTAATAATTGGACAGTGATTGTTCTGTAGGTGATTTTCGGTCAGACCTTTAATAATTGGACAGTGATTGTTCTGTAGGTGATTTACGGTCAGTCCTTTAATAATAGGACACTGATTGTTCTGTAGGTGATTTACGGTCAGTCCTTTAATAATTTGACAGTGATTGTTCTGTAGGTGATTTACGGTCAGTCCTTTAATAATTGGACAGTGATTGTTCTGTAGGTGATTTTCGGTCAGACCTTTAATAATTGGACAGTGATTGTTCTGTAGGTGATTTACGGTCAGTCCTTTAATAATAGGACACTGATTGTTCTGTAGGTGATTTACGGTCAGTCCTTTAATAATTTGACAGTGATTGTTCTGTAGGTGATTTACGGTCAGTCCTTTAATAATTGGACAGTGATTGTTCTGTAGGTGATTTACGGTCAGACCTTTAATAATTGGACAGTGATTGTTCTGTAGGTGATTTACGGTCAGTCCTTTTATAATTGGACAGTGATTGTTCTGTAGGTGATTTAGGGTCAGTCCTTTAATAATAGGACAGTGATTGTTCTGTAGGTGATTTACGGTCAGTCCTTTAATAATTGGATAGTGATTGCTCTGTAGGTGATTTACGGTCAGTCCTTTAATAATTGGACAGTGATTGTTCTGTAGGTGATTTACGGTCAGTCCTTTAATAATTGGACAGTGATTGTTCTGTAGGTGATTAACGGTCAGTCCTTTAATAATTGGACAGTGATTGTTCTGTTGGTGATTTATGCTCAGTCCTTTAATAATTGGACAGTGATTGTTCTGTAGGTGATTTACGGTCAGTCCTTCAATAATTGGACAGTGATTGTTCTGTAGGTGATTTACGGTCCGTCCTTTAATAATTGGACAGTGATTGTTCTGTAGGTGATTTACGGTCAGTCCTTTAATAATTGGACAGTGATTGTTCTGTAGGTGATTTACGGTCCGTCCTTTAATAATTGGACAGTGATTGTTCTGTAGGTGATTTACGGTCAGTCCTTCAATAATTGGACAGTGATTGTTCTGTAGGTGATTTACGGTCCGTCCTTCAATAATTGGACAGTGATTGTTCTGTAGGTGATTTACGGTCCGTCCTTTAATAATTGGACAGTGATTGTTCTGTCAGTGATTTACGGTCAGTCCTTTAATAATTGACAGTGATTGTTCTGTAGGTGATTTACTGTCAGTCCTTTAATAATTGGATCGTGATTGTTCTGTAGGTGATTTACGGTCAGACCTTTAATAATTGGATAGTGATTGTTCTGTAGGTGATTTACGGTCAGTCCTTTAATAATTGGACAGTGATTGTTCTGTAGGTGATTTACGGTCAGTCCTTTAATAATTGGACAGTGATTGTTCTGTAGGTGATTTACGGTCCGTCCTTTAATAATTGGACAGTGATTGTTCTGTAGGTGATTTACGGTCAGTCCTTTAATAATTGGACAGTGATTGTTCTGTAGATGATTTACGGTCAGTCCTTTAATAATTGGATAGTGATTTTTCTGTAGGTGATTTACGGTCAGTCCTTTAATAATTGGACAGTGATTGTTCTGTAGGTGATTTACGGTCAGTCGTTTATTAATTGGATAGTGATTGTTCTGTAGGTGATTTATGGTCAGTCCTTTAATAATTGGATAGTGATTGTTCTGTAGGTGATTTACGGTCAGTCCTTTAATAATTGGATAGTGATTGTTCTGTAGGTGATTTACGGTCAGTCCTTTAATAATTGGACTATGATTGTTCTGTAGGTGATTTACGGTCAGTCCTTTAATAATTGGACACTGATTGTTCTGTAGGTGATTTACGGTCAGTCCTTTAATAATTGGATAGTTATTGTTCTGTAGGTGATTTACGGTCAGTCCTTTAATAATTGGACAGTGATTGTTCTGTAGGTGATTTACGGTCAGTCCTTTAATAATTGGACAGTGATTGTTCTGTAGGTGATTTACTGTCAGTCCTTTAATAATTGGACAGTGATTGTTCTGTAGGTGATTTACGGTCCGTCCTTTAATAATTGGACAGTGATTGTTCTGTAGGTGATTTACGGTCAGTCCTTTAATAATTGGACAGTGATTGTTCTGTAGGTGATTTACGGTCAGTCCTTTAATAATTGGACAGTGATTGTTCTGTCGGTGATTTACGGTCAGTCCTTTAATAATTGGACAGTGATTGTTCTGTAGGTGATTTACGGTCAGTCCTTTAATAATTGGACAGTGATTGTTCTGTAGGTGATTTACGGTCAGTCCTCTAACAATTGGACAGTGATTGTTCTGTAGGTGATTTACGGTCAGTCTTTTAATAATTGGACAGTGATTGTTCTGTAGGTGATTTACGGTCCGTCCTTTAATAATTGGACAGTGATTGTTCTGTCGGTGATTTACGGTCAGTCCTTTAATAATTGGACAGTGATTGTTCTGGAGGTGATTTACGGTCAGTCCTTTAATAATTGGATAGTGATTGTTCTGTAGGTGATTTACGGTCAGTCCTTTAATAATTGGACAGTGATTGTTCTGTAGGTGATTTACGGTCAGTCCTTTAATAATTGGACAGTGATTGTTCTGTAGATGATTTACGGTCAGTCCTTTAATAATTGGATAGTGATTGTTCTGTAGGTGATTTACGGTCAGTCCTTTAATAATTGGACAGTGATTGTTCTGTAGGTGATTTACGGTCAGTCGTTTATTAATTGGATAGTGATTGTTCTGTAGGTGATTTATGGTCAGTCCTTTAATAATTGGATAGTGATTGTTCTGTAGGTGATTTACGGTCAGTCCTTTAATAATTGGATAGTGATTGTTCTGTAGGTGATTTACGGTCAGTCCTTTAATAATTGGACAGTGATTGTTCTGTAGGTGATTTACGGTCAGTCCTTTAATAATTGGACACTGATTGTTCTGTAGGTGATTTACGGTCAGTCCTTTAATAATTGGATAGTTATTGTTCTGTAGGTGATTTACGGTCAGTCCTTTAATAATTGGACAGTGATTGTTCTGTAGGTGATTTACGGTCAGTCCTTTAATAATTGGACAGTGATTGTTCTGTAGGTGATTTACTGTCAGTCCTTTAATAATTGGACAGTGATTGTTCTGTAGGTGATTTACGGTCCGTCCTTTAATAATTGGACAGTGATTGTTCTGTAGGTGATTTACGGTCAGTCCTTTAATAATTGGACAGTGATTGTTCTGTAGGTGATTTACGGTCAGTCCTTTAATAATTGGACAGTGATTGTTCTGTCGGTGATTTACGGTCAGTCCTTTAATAATTGGACAGTGATTGTTCTGTAGGTGATTTACGGTCAGTCCTTTAATAATTGGACAGTGATTGTTCTGTAGGTGATTTACGGTCAGTCCTTTAACAATTGGACAGTGATTGTTCTGTAGGTGATTTACGGTCAGTCTTTTAATAATTGGACAGTGATTGTTCTGTAGGTGATTTACGGTCCGTCCTTTAATAATTGGACAGTGATTGTTCTGTCGGTGATTTACGGTCAGTCCTTTAATAATTGGACAGTGATTGTTCTGGAGGTGATTTACGGTCAGTCCTTTAATAATTGGATAGTGATTGTTCTGTAGGTGATTTACGGTCAGTCCTTTAATAATTGGACAGTGATTGTTCTGTAGGTGATTTACGGTCAGTCCTTTAATAATTGGACAGTGATTGTTCTGTAGGTGATTTACGGTCAGTCCTTTAATAATTGGACAGTGATTGTTCTGTAGGTGATTTACGGTCAGTCCTTTAATAATTGGACAGTGATTGTTCTGTAGGTGATTTACGGTCAGTCCTTTAATAATTGGACAGTGATTGTTCTGTCGGTGATTTACGGTCAGTCCTTTAATAATTGGTCAGTGATTGTTCTGTAGGTGATTTACGGTCAGTCCTTCAATAATTGACAGTGATTGTTCTGTAGGTGATTTACGGTCAGTCCTTTAATAATTTACAGTGATTGTTCTGTAGGTGATTTACGGTCAGTCCTTTAATAATTGGACAGTGATTGTTCTGTCGGTGATTTACGGTCAGTCCTTTAATAATTGGACAGTGATTGTTCTGTAGGTGATTTACGGTCAGTCCTTCAATAATTGACAGTGATTGTTCTGTAGGTGATTTACGGTCAGTCCTTTAATAATTTACAGTGATTGTTCTGTAGGTGATTTACGGTCAGTCCTTTAATAATTGGACAGTGATTGTTCTGTAGGTGATTTACGGTCAGGCCTTTAATAATTACAGTGATTGTTCTGTAGGTGATTTACGGTCAGACCTTTAATAATTGGACAGTGATTGTTCTGTAGGTGATTTACGGTCAGTCCTTTAATAATTGGACAGTGATTGTTCTGTCGGTGATTTACGGTCAGTCCTTTAATAATTGGACAGTGATTGTTCTGTGGGTGATTTACGGTCAGTCCTTTAATAATTGGACAGTGATTGTTCTGTCGGTGATTTACGGTCAGTCCTTCAATAATTGGACAGTGATTGTTCTGTAGGTGATTTACGGTCAGTCCTTTAATAATTGGATAGTGATTGTTCTGTAGGTGATTTACGGTCAGTCCTTTATTAATTGGACAGTGATTGTTCTGTCTGTGATTTACGGTCAGTCCTTTAATAATTGGACAGTGATTGTTCTGTCGGTGATTTACGGTCAGTCCTTTAATAATTGGACAGTGATTGTTCTGTGGGTGATTTACGGTCAGTCCTTTAATAATTGGACAGTGATTGTTCTGTCGGTGATTTACGGTCAGTCCTTCAATAATTGGACAGTGATTGTTCTGTCGGTGATTTACGGTCAGTCCTTCAATAATTGGACAGTGATTGTTCTGTAGGTGATTTACGGTCAGTCCTTTAATAATAGGATAGTGATTGTTCTGTAGGTGATTTACGGTCAGTCCTTTAATAATTGGACAGTGATTGTTCCGTAGATGATTTACGGTCTGTCCTTTAATAATTGGCCAGTGATTGTTCTGTAGGTGATTTACGGTCAGTCCTTTAATAATTGGACAGTGATTGTTCTGTAGGTGATTTACGGTCTGTCCTTTAATAATTGGCCAGTGATTGTTCTGTAGGTGATTTACGGTCTGTCCTTTAATAATTGGCCAGTGATTGTTCTGTAGGTGATTTACGGTCAGTCCTTTAATAATTGGACAGTGATTGTTCTGTAGGTGATTTACGGTCTGTCCTTTAATAATTGGCCAGTGATTGTTCTGTAGGTGATTTACTGTCAGTCCTTTAATAATTGGATAGTGATTGTTCTGTAGGTGATTTACGGTCAGTCCTTTAATAATTGGACAGTGATTGTTCTGTAGGTGATTTACGGTCTGTCCTTTAATAATTGGCCAGTGATTGTTCTGTAGATGATTTACGGTCAGTCCTTTAATAATTGGACAGTGATTGTTCTGTAGGTGATTTACGGTCAGTCCTTTAATAATTGGACAGTGATTGTTCTGTCGGTGATTTACGTTCAGTCCTTTAATAATTTGACAGTGATTGTTCTGTAGGTGATTTACTGTCAGACCTTTAATAATTGGATAGTGATTGCTCTGTGGGTGATTTACGGTCAGTCCTTTAATAATTGGACAGTGATTATTCTGTAGGTGATTTACGGTCAGACCTTTAATAATTGGATAGTGATTGCTCTGTGGGTGATTTACGGTCAGTCCTTTAATAATTGGACAGTGATTGTTCTGTCGGTGATTTACGGTCAGTCCTTTAATAATAGGAGAGTGATTGTTCTGTAGGTGATTTACGGTCAGTCCTTCAATAATTGGATAGTAATTGTTCTGTAGATGATTTACGGTCAGGCCTTTAATAATTGGACAGTGATTGTTCTGTAGGTGATTTACGGTCAGTCCTTCAATAATTGGACAGTGATTGTTCTGTAGGTGATTTACGGTCAGTCCTTTAATAATTGGACAGTGATTGTTCTGTCGGTGATTTACGGTCAGTCCTTTAATAATTGGTCAGTGATTGTTCTGAAGGTGATTTACGGTCAGTCCTTTAATAATTGGTCAGTGATTGTTCTGTAGGTGATTTACGGTCAGTCCTTCAATAATTGACAGTGATTGTTCTGTAGGTGATTTACGGTCAGTCCTTTAATAATTGACAGTGATTGTTCTGTAGGTGATTTACGGTCAGTCCTTTAATAATTGGACAGTTATTGTTCTGTAGGTGATTTACGGTCAGGCCTTTAATAATTACAATGATTGTTCTGTAGGTGATTTACGGTCAGACCTTTAATAATTGGACAGTGATTGTTCTGTAGGTGATTTACGGTCAGTCGTTTAATAATTGGACAGTGATTGTTCTGCAGGGGATTTACGGTCAGTCCTTTAATAATTGGACAGTGATTGTTCTGTCGGTGATTTACGGTCAGTCCTTTAATAATTGGACAGTGATTGTTCTGTCGGTGATTTACGGTCAGTCCTTTAATAATTGGACACTGATTGTTCTGTAGGTGATTTACGGTCAGTCCTTTAATAATTGGATAGTGATTGTTCTGTAGGTGATTTACGGTTAGTCCTTTAATAATTGGACAGTGATTGTTCTGTAGGTGATTTACGGTCAGTCCTTTAATAATTGGACAGTGATTGTTCTGTCGGTGATTTACGGTCAGTCCTTTAATAATTGGACAGTGATTGTTCTGTGGGTGATTTACGGTCAGTCCTTTAATAATTGGACAGTGATTGTTCTGTCGGTGATTTACGGTCAGTCCTTTAATAATTGGACAGTGATTGTTCTGTCGGTGATTTACGGTCAGTCCTTTAATAATTGGACAGTGATTGTTCTGTAGGTGATTTACCGTCAGTCCTTTAATAATTGGACAGTGATTGTTCTGTAGGTGATTTACGGTCAGACCTTTAATAATTGGATAGTGATTGCTCTGTGGGTGAATTACGGTCAGTCCTTTAATAATTGGACAGTGATTGTTCTGTCGGTGATTTACGGTCAGGCCTTTAATAATAGGACAGTGATTGTTCTGTAGCTGATTTACGTTCAGTCCTTTAATAATTTGACAGTGATTGTTCTGTAGGTGATTTACGGTCAGTCCTTTAATAATTGGACAGTGATTGTTCTGTAGGTGATTTACGGTCAGTCCTTTAATAATTGGACAGTGATTGTTCTGTAGGTGATTTACTGTCAGACCTTTAATAATTGGACAGTGATTGTTCTGTCGGTGATTTACGTTCAGTCCTTTAATAATTTGACAGTGATTGTTCTGTAGGTGATTTACTGTCAGACCTTTAATAATTGGATAGTGATTGCTCTGTAGGTGATTTACAGTCAGTGATTTAATAATTGGACAGTGATTGTTCTGTAGGTGATTTACGGTCAGTCCTTTAATAATTGGACAGTGATTGTTCTGTAGGTGATTTACGGTCAGTCCTTTAATAATTGGACAGTGATTGTTCTGTCGGTGATTTACGGTCAGTCCTTTAATAATAGGACAGTGATTGTTCTGTAGGTGATTTACGGTCAGTCCTTCAATAATTGGATAGTAATTGTTCTGTAGATGATTTACGGTCAGGCCTTTAATAATTGGACAGTGATTGTTCTGTAGGTGATTTACGGTCAGTCCTTCAATAATTGGACAGTGATTGTTCTTTAGGTGATTTACGGTCAGTCCTTTAATAATTGGACAGTGATTGTTCTGTCGGTGATTTACGGTCAGTCCTTTAATAATTGGTCAGTGATTGTTCTGAAGGTGATTTACGGTCAGTCCTTTAATAATTGGTCAGTGATTGTTCTGTAGGTGATTTACGGTCAGTCCTTCAATAATTGACAGTGATTGTTCTGTAGGTGATTTACGGTCAGTCCTTTAATAATTGACAGTGATTGTTCTGTAGGTGATTTACGGTCAGTCCTTTAATAATTGGACAGTTATTGTTCTGTAGGTGATTTACGGTCAGGCCTTTAATAATTACAATGATTGTTCTGTAGGTGATTTACGGTCAGACCTTTAATAATTGGACAGTGATTGTTCTGTAGGTGATTTACGGTCAGTCGTTTAATAATTGGACAGTGATTGTTCTGCAGGGGATTTACGGTCAGTCCTTTAATAATTGGACAGTGATTGTTCTGTCGGTGATTTACGGTCAGTCCTTTAATAATTGGACAGTGATTGTTCTGTCGGTGATTTACGGTCAGTCCTTTAATAATTGGACACTGATTGTTCTGTAGGTGATTTACGGTCAGTCCTTTAATAATTGGATAGTGATTGTTCTGTAGGTGATTTACGGTTAGTCCTTTAATAATTGGACAGTGATTGTTCTGTAGGTGATTTACGGTCAGTCCTTTAATAATTGGACAGTGATTGTTCTGTCGGTGATTTACGGTCAGTCCTTTAATAATTGGACAGTGATTGTTCTGTGGGTGATTTACGGTCAGTCCTTTAATAATTGGACAGTGATTGTTCTGTCGGTGATTTACGGTCAGTCCTTTAATAATTGGACAGTGATTGTTCTGTCGGTGATTTACGGTCAGTCCTTTAATAATTGGACAGTGATTGTTCTGTCGGTGATTTACGGTCAGGCCTTTAATAATAGGACAGTGATTGTTCTGTAGCTGATTTACGTTCAGTCCTTTAATAATTTGACAGTGATTGTTCTGTAGGTGATTTACGGTCAGTCCTTTAATAATTGGACAGTGATTGTTCTGTAGGTGATTTACGGTCAGTCCTTTAATAATTGGACAGTGATTGTTCTGTAGGTGATTTACTGTCAGACCTTTAATAATTGGACAGTGATTGTTCTGTCGGTGATTTACGTTCAGTCCTTTAATAATTTGACAGTGATTGTTCTGTAGGTGATTTACTGTCAGACCTTTAATAATTGGATAGTGATTGCTCTGTAGGTGATTTACAGTCAGTGATTTAATAATTGGACAGTGATTGTTCTGTAGGTGATTTACGGTCAGTCCTTTAATAATTGGACAGTGATTGTTCTGTAGGTGATTTACGGTCAGTCCTTTAATAATTGGACAGTGATTGTTCTGTCGGTGATTTACGGTCAGTCCTTTAATAATAGGACAGTGATTGTTCTGTAGGTGATTTACGGTCAGTCCTTCAATAATTGGATAGTAATTGTTCTGTAGATGATTTACGGTCAGGCCTTCAATAATTGGACAGTGATTGTTCTGTAGGTGATTTACGGTCAGTCCTTCAATAATTGGACAGTGATTGTTCTGTAGGTGATTTACGGTCAGTCCTTTAATAATTGGATAATGATTGTTCTGTCGGTGATTTACGGTCTGTCCTTTAATAATTGACAGTGATTGTTCTGTAGGTGATTTACGGTCAGACCTTTAATAATTGGATAGTGATTGCTCTGTGGGTGATTTACGGTCAGTCCTTTAATAATTGGATAGTGATTGCTCTGTGGGTGATTTACGGTCAGTCCTTTAATAATTGGATAGTGATTGCTCTGTGGGTGATTTACGGTCATTCCTTTAATAATTGGATAATGATTGTTCTGTCGGTGATTTACGGTCAGACCTTTAATAATTGGATAGTGATTGCTCTGTGGGTGATTTACGGTCAGTCCTTTAATAATTGGACAGTGATTGTTCTGTCGGTGATTTACGGTCAGTCCTTTAATAATAGGACAGTGATTGTTCTGTAGGTGATTTACGGTCAGTCCTTCAATAATTGGATAGTAATTGTTCTGTAGATGATTTACGGTCAGGCCTTTAATAATTGGACAGTGATTGTTCTGTAGGTGATTTACGGTCAGTCCTTCAATAATTGGACAGTGATTGTTCTGTAGGTGATTTACGGTCAGTCCTTTAATAATTGGATAATGATTGTTCTGTCGGTGATTTACGGTCAGTCCTTTAATAATTGACAGTGATTGTTCTGTAGGTGATTTACGGTCAGTCCTTTAATAATTGGACAGTGATTGCTCTGTAGGTGATTTACGGTCAGTCCTTTAATAATTGGATAATGATTGTTCTGTCGGTGATTTACGGTCAGTCCTTTAATAATTGACAGTGATTGTTCTGTAGGTGATTTACGGTCAGTCCTTTAATAATTGGACAGTGATTGTTCTGTAGGTGATTTACGGTCAGTCCTTTAATAATTGGACAGTGATTGTTCTGTAGGTGATTTACAGTCAGTCCTTTAATAATTGGACAGTGATTGTTCTGTCGGTGATTTACGGTCAGTCCTTTAATAATTGGACAGTGATTGTTCTGTAGGTGATTTACGGTCAGTCCTTTAATAATTGGCCAGTGATTGTTCTGTAGGTGATTTTTGGTCAGTCCTTTAATAATTGGATAGTGATTTTTCTGTCGGTGATTTACGGTCAGTCCTTTAATAATTGGACAGTGATTGTTCTGCAGGTGATTTACGGTCAGTCCTTAAGTAATTGGACAGTGATTGTTCTGTAGGTGATTTACGGTCAGTCCTTTAATAATTGGACAGTGATTGTTCTGTAGGTGATTTAGGGTCAGTCCTTTAATAATTGGACAGTGATTGTTCTGTCGGTGATTTACGGTCAGTCCTTTAATAATTGGACAGTGATTGTTCTGTAGGTGATTTTCGGTCAGTCCTTTAATAATTGGACAGTGATTGTTCTGTAGTTGATTTACGGTCAGTCCTTTAATAATTGGATAGTGATTTTTCTGTAGGTGATTTACGGTCAGTCCTTTAATAATTGGACAGTGATTGTTCTGTCGGTGATTTACGGTCAGTCCTTTAATAATTGGACAGTGATTGTTCTGTCTGTGATTTACGGTCAGTCCTTTAATAATTGACAGTGATTGTTCTGTAGGTGATTTACGGTCAGTCCTTTAATAATTGGATAGTGATTGTTCTGTAGGTGATTTACGGTCAGTCCTTTAATAATTGGATAGTGATTGTTCTGTAGGTGATTTACGGTCAGTCCTTTAATAATTGGACAGTGATTGTTCTGTAGGTGATTTACGGTCAGTCCTTTAATAATTGGACAGTGATTGTTCTGTCGGTGATTTACGGTCAGTCCTTTAATAATTGGATAGTGATTTTTCTGTGGGTGATTTACGGTCAGTCCTTTAATAATTGGACAGTGATTGTTCTGTAGGTGATTTACGGTCAGTCCTTTAATAATAGGACAGTGATTGTTCTGCAGTTGATTTACGGTCAGTCCTTTAATAATTGGACAGTGATTGTTCTGTAGGTGATTTACGGTCAGTCCTTTAATAATTGGACAGTGATTGTTCTGTAGGTGATTTATGGTCAGTCCTTTAATAATTGGATAGTGATTTTTCTGTAGGTGATTTACGGTCAGTCCTTTAATAATTGGACAGTGATTGTTCTGTAGGTGATTTATGGTCAGTCCTTTAATAATTGGATAGTGATTTTTCTGTAGGTGATTTACGGTCAGTCCTTTAATAATTGGACAGTGATTGTTCTGTAGGTGATTTACGGTCAGTCCTTTAATAATAGGACAGTGATTGTTCTGTAGGTGATTTACGGTCAGTCCTTTAATAATTGGACAGTGATTTTTCTGTAGGTGATTTATGGTCAGTCCTTTAATAATTGGATAGTGATTTTTCTGTAGGTGATTTACGGTCAGTCCTTTAATAATTGGACAGTGATTGTTCTGTAGGTGATTTAAGGTCAGTCCTTTAATAATTGGATAGTGATTTTTCTGTAGGTGATTTACGGTCAGTCCTTTAATAATTGGACAGTGATTGTTCTGTAGGTGATTTACGGTCAGTCCTTTAATAATTGGATAGTGATTGTTCTGTAGGTGATTTACGGTCAGTCCTTTAATAATTGGACAGTGATTGTTCTGTAGGTGATTTACGGTCAGTCCTTTAATAATTGGACAGTGATTGTTCTGCAGGTGATTTACGGTCAGTCCTTTAATAATTGGACAGTGATTGTTCTGTAGGTGATTTACGGTCAGTCCTTTAATAATTGGACAGTGATTGTTCTGTAGGTGATTTACGGTCAGTCCTTTAATAATTGGACAGTGATTGTTCTGTCGGTGATTTACGGTCAGTCCTTTAATAATTGGACAGTGATTGTTCTGTAGGTGATTTACGGTCAGTCCTTTAATAATTGGATAGTGATTGTTCTGTAGGTGATTTACGGTCAGTCCTTTAATAATTGGACAGTGATTGTTCTGTAGGTGATTTTCGGTCAGTCCTTTAATAATTGGACAGTGATTGTTCTGTAGTTGATTTACGGTCAGTCCTTTAATAATTGGATAGTGATTTTTCTGTAGGTGATTTACGGTCAGTCCTTTAATAATTGGACAGTGATTGTTCTGTCGGTGATTTACGGTCAGTCCTTTAATAATTGGACAGTGATTGTTCTGTCTGTGATTTACGGTCAGTCCTTTAATAATTGACAGTGATTGTTCTGTAGGTGATTTACGGTCAGTCCTTTAATAATTGGATAGTGATTGTTCTGTAGGTGATTTACGGTCAGTCCTTTAATAATTGGATAGTGATTGTTCTGTAGGTGATTTACGGTCAGTCCTTTAATAATTGGACAGTGATTGTTCGGTAGGTGATTTACGGTCAGTCCTTTAATAATTGGACAGTGATTGTTCTGTCGGTGATTTACGGTCAGTCCTTTAATAATTGGATAGTGATTTTTCTGTGGGTGATTTACGGTCAGTCCTTTAATAATTGGACAGTGATTGTTCTGTAGGTGATTTACGGTCAGTCCTTTAATAATAGGACAGTGATTGTTCTGCAGTTGATTTACGGTCTGTCCTTTAATAATTGGACAGTGATTGTTCTGTAGGTGATTTACGGTCAGTCCTTTAATAATTGGACAGTGATTGTTCTGTAGGTGATTTATGGTCAGTCCTTTAATAATTGGATAGTGATTTTTCTGTAGGTGATTTACGGTCAGTCCTTTAATAATTGGACAGTGATTGTTCTGTAGGTGATTTATGGTCAGTCCTTTAATAATTGGATAGTGATTTTTCTGTAGGTGATTTACGGTCAGTCCTTTAATAATTGGACAGTGATTGTTCTGTAGGTGATTTACGGTCAGTCCTTTAATAATAGGACAGTGATTGTTCTGTAGGTGATTTACGGTCAGTCCTTTAATAATTGGACAGTGATTTTTCTGTAGGTGATTTATGGTCAGTCCTTTAATAATTGGATAGTGATTTTTCTGTAGGTGATTTACGGTCTTTCCTTTAATAATTGGACAGTGATTGTTCTGTAGGTGATTTAAGGTCAGTCCTTTAATAATTGGATAGTGATTTTTCTGTAGGTGATTTACGGTCAGTCCTTTAATAATTGGACAGTGATTGTTCTGTAGGTGATTTACGGTCAGTCCTTTAATAATTGGATAGTGATTGTTCTGTAGGTGATTTACGGTCAGTCCTTTAATAATTGGACAGTGATTGTTCTGTAGGTGATTTACGGTCAGTCCTTTAATAATTGGACAGTGATTGTTCTGCAGGGGATTTACGGTCAGTCCTTTAATAATTGGACAGTGATTGTTCTGTAGGTGATTTACGGTCAGTCCTTTAATAATTGGACAGTGATTGTTCTGTAGGTGATTTACGGTCAGTCCTTTAATAATTGGACAGTGATTGTTCTGTCGGTGATTTACGGTCTGTCCTTTAATAATTGGACAGTGATTGTTCTGTAGGTGATTTACGGTCAGTCCTTTAATAATTGGATAGTGATTGTTCTGTAGGTGATTTACGGTCAGTCCTTTAATAATTGGACAGTGATTGTTCTGTAGGTGATTTACGGTCAGTCCTTTAATAATTGGACAGTGATTGTTCTGTAGGTGATTTACGGTCAGTCCTTTAATAATTGGACAGTGATTGTTCTGTCAGTGATTTACGGTAAGCCCTTTAATAATTGGATAGTGATTTTTCTGTAGGTGATTTACGGTCAGTCCTTTAATAATTGGACAGTGATTGTTCTGTAGGTGATTTACGGTCAGTCCTTTAATAATAGGACAGTGATTGTTCTGCAGGTGATTTACGGTCAGTCCTTTAATAATTAGACAGTGATTGTTCTGTAGGTGATTTACGGTCAGTCCTTTAATAATTGGACAGTGATTGTTCTGTAGGTGATTTACGGTCAGTCCTTTAATAATTGGACAGTGATTGTTCTGTAGGTGATTTACGGTCAGTCCTTTAATAATAGGACAGTGATTGTTCTGCAGGTGATTTACGGTCAGTCCTTTAATAATTAGACAGTGATTGTTCTGTAGGTGATTTACGGTCAGTCCTTTAATAATTGGACAGTGATTGTTCTGTAGGTGATTTACGGTCAGTCCTTTAATAATTGGACAGTGATTGTTCTGTAGGTGATTTACGGTCAGTCCTTTAATAATTGGACAGTGATTGTTCTGTAGGTGATTTACGGTCAGTCCTTTAATAATTGGACAGTGATTGTTCTGTAGGTCATTTACGGTCAGTCCTTTAATAATTGGACAGTGATTGTTCTGTCGGTGATTTACGGTCAGTCCTTTAATAATTGGACAGTGATTGTTCTGTAGGTGATTTACGGTCAGTCCTTTAATAATTGGATAGTGATTGTTCTGTAGGTGATTTACGGTCAGTCCTTTAATAATTGGACAGTGATTGTTCTGTAGGTGATTTACGGTCAGTCCTTTAATAATTGGACAGTGATTGTTCTGTAGGTGATTTACGGTCAGTCCTTTAATAATTGGACAGTGATTGTTCTGTCGGTGATTTACGGTCAGCCCTTTAATAATTGGATAGTGATTTTTCTGTAGGTGATTTACGGTCAGTCCTTTAATAATTGGACAGTGATTGTTCTGTAGGTGATTTACGGTCAGTCCTTTAATAATAGGACAGTGATTGTTCTGCAGGTGATTTACGGTCAGTCCTTTAATAATTAGACAGTGATTGTTCTGTAGGTGATTTACGGTCAGTCCTTTAATAATTGGACAGTGATTGTTCTGTAGGTGAATTACGGTCAGTCCTTTAATAATTGGACAGTGATTGTTCTGTAGGTGATTTACGGTCAGTCCTTTAATAATTGGACAGTGATTGTTCTGTCGGTGATTTACGGTCAGTCCTTTAATAATTGGACAGTGATTGTTCTGTAGGTGATTTACGGTCAGTCCTTTAATAATTGGCCAGTGATTGTTCTGTAGGTGATTTACGGTCAGTCCTTTAATAATTGGACAGTGATTGTTCTGTAGGTGATTTACGGTCAGTCCTTTAATAATTGACAGTGATTGTTCTGTAGGTGATTTACGGTCAGTCCTTTATTAATTGACAGTGATTGTTCTGTCGGTGATTTACGCTCAGTCCTTTAATAATTGGACAGTGATTGTTCTGTAGGTGATTTACGGTCAGTCCTTTAATAATTGGACAGTGATTGTTCTGTCGGTGATTTACGGTCAGTCCTTTAATAATTGGACAGTGATTGTTCTGTAGGTGATTTACGGTCAGTCCTTTAATAATTGGACAGTGATTGTTCTGTAGGTGATTTACGGTCAGTCCTTTAATAATTGGACAGTGATTGTTCTTTCGGTGATCTACGGTCAGTCCTTTAATAATTGGACAGTGATTGTTCTGCAGGTGATTTACGGTCAGTCCTTTAATAATTGGACAGTGATTGTTCTGTAGGTGATTTACGGTCAGTCCTTTAATAATTGGACAGTGATTGTTCTGTAGGTGATTTACGGTATGTCCTTTAATAATTGGACAGTGATTGTTCTGTAGGTGATTTACGGTCAGACCTTTAATAATTGGACAGTGATTGTTCTGTCGGTGATTTACGGTCCGTCCTTTAATAATTGGACAGTGATTGTTCTGTAGGTGATTTACGGTCAGTCCTTTAATAATAGGACAGTGATTGTTCTGTAGGTGATTTACGGTCAGTCCTTCAATAATTGGATAGTAATTGTTCTGTAGATGATTTACGGTCAGTCCTTTAATAATTGGACAGTGATTGTTCTGTCGGTGATTTACGGTCAGTCCTTCAATAATTGGATAGTAATTGTTCTGTAGATGATTTACGGTCCGTCCTTTAATAATAGAACAGTGATTGTTCTGTAGGTGATTTACGGTCAGTCCTTCAATAATTGGATAGTAATTGTTCTGTAGATGATTTACGGTCCGTCCTTTAATAATTGGACAGTGATTGTTCTGTAGGTGATTTACGGTCAGTCCTTTAATAATTGGACAGTGATTGTTCTGTAGGTGATTTACGGTCAGTCCTTTAATAATTGGACAGTGATTGTTCTGTCGATGATTTACGGTCCGTCCTTTAATAATTGGACAGTGATTGTTCTGTAGGTGATTTACGGTCAGTCCTTTAATAATAGGACAGTCATTGTTCTGTAGGTGATTTACGGTCAGTCCTTCAATAATTGGATAGTAATTGTTCTGTAGATGATTTACGGTCAGGCCTTTAATAATTGGACAGTGATTGTTCTGTAGGTGATTTACGGTCAGTCCTTTAATAATTGGACAGTGATTGTTCTGTAGGTGATTTACGGTCAGTCCTTTAATAATTGGACAGTGATTGTTCTTTCGGTGATTTACGGTCAGTCCTTTAATAATTGGACAGTGATTGTTCTGTAGGTGATTTACGGTCAGTCCTTTAATAATTGGACAGTGATTGTTCTTTCGGTGATCTACGGTCAGTCCTTTAATAATTGGACAGTGATTGTTCTGCAGGTGATTTACGGTCAGTCCTTTAATAATTGGACAGTGATTGTTCTGTAGGTGATTTACGGTCAGTCCTTTAATAATTGGACAGTGATTGTTCTGTAGGTGATTTACGGTATGTCCTTTAATAATTGGACAGTGATTGTTCTGTAGGTGATTTACGGTCAGACCTTTAATAATTGGACAGTGATTGTTCTGTCGGTGATTTACGGTCCGTCCTTTAATAATTGGACAGTGATTGTTCTGTCGGTGATTTACGGTCAGTCCTTTAATAATTGGACAGTGATTGTTCTGTAGGTGATTTACGGTCAGTCCTTTAATAATTGGATAGTGATTGTTCTGTAGGTGATTTACGGTCAGTCCTTTAATAATTGGACAGTGATTGTTCTGTAGGTGATTTACGGTCAGTCCTTTAATAATTGGACAGTGATTGTTCTGTAGGTGATTTACGGTCAGTCCTTTAATAATTGGACAGTGATTGTTCTGTCGGTGATTTACGGTCAGCCCTTTAATAATTGGATAGTGATTTTTCTGTAGGTGATTTACGGTCAGTCCTTTAATAATTGGACAGTGATTGTTCTGTAGGTGATTTACGGTCAGTCCTTTAATAATAGGACAGTGATTGTTCTGCAGGTGATTTACGGTCAGTCCTTTAATAATTAGACAGTGATTGTTCTGTAGGTGATTTACGGTCAGTCCTTTAATAATTGGACAGTGATTGTTCTGTAGGTGAATTACGGTCAGTCCTTTAATAATTGGACAGTGATTGTTCTGTAGGTGATTTACGGTCAGTCCTTTAATAATTGGACAGTGATTGTTCTGTCGGTGATTTACGGTCAGTCCTTTAATAATTGGACAGTGATTGTTCTGTAGGTGATTTACGGTCAGTCCTTTAATAATTGGCCAGTGATTGTTCTGTAGGTGATTTACGGTCAGTCCTTTAATAATTGGACAGTGATTGTTCTGTAGGTGATTTACGGTCAGTCCTTTAATAATTGACAGTGATTGTTCTGTAGGTGATTTACGGTCAGTCCTTTATTAATTGACAGTGATTGTTCTGTCGGTGATTTACGCTCAGTCCTTTAATAATTGGACAGTGATTGTTCTGTAGGTGATTTACGGTCAGTCCTTTAATAATTGGACAGTGATTGTTCTGTCGGTGATTTACGGTCAGTCCTTTAATAATTGGACAGTGATTGTTCTGTAGGTGATTTACGGTCAGTCCTTTAATAATTGGACAGTGATTGTTCTGTAGGTGATTTACGGTCAGTCCTTTAATAATTGGACAGTGATTGTTCTTTCGGTGATCTACGGTCAGTCCTTTAATAATTGGACAGTGATTGTTCTGCAGGTGATTTACGGTCAGTCCTTTAATAATTGGACAGTGATTGTTCTGTAGGTGATTTACGGTCAGTCCTTTAATAATTGGACAGTGATTGTTCTGTAGGTGATTTACGGTATGTCCTTTAATAATTGGACAGTGATTGTTCTGTAGGTGATTTACGGTCAGACCTTTAATAATTGGACAGTGATTGTTCTGTCGGTGATTTACGGTCCGTCCTTTAATAATTGGACAGTGATTGTTCTGTAGGTGATTTACGGTCAGTCCTTTAATAATAGGACAGTGATTGTTCTGTAGGTGATTTACGGTCAGTCCTTCAATAATTGGATAGTAATTGTTCTGTAGATGATTTACGGTCAGTCCTTTAATAATTGGACAGTGATTGTTCTGTCGGTGATTTACGGTCAGTCCTTCAATAATTGGATAGTAATTGTTCTGTAGATGATTTACGGTCCGTCCTTTAATAATAGAACAGTGATTGTTCTGTAGGTGATTTACGGTCAGTCCTTCAATAATTGGATAGTAATTGTTCTGTAGATGATTTACGGTCCGTCCTTTAATAATTGGACAGTGATTGTTCTGTAGGTGATTTACGGTCAGTCCTTTAATAATTGGACAGTGATTGTTCTGTAGGTGATTTACGGTCAGTCCTTTAATAATTGGACAGTGATTGTTCTGTCGATGATTTACGGTCCGTCCTTTAATAATTGGACAGTGATTGTTCTGTAGGTGATTTACGGTCAGTCCTTTAATAATAGGACAGTCATTGTTCTGTAGGTGATTTACGGTCAGTCCTTCAATAATTGGATAGTAATTGTTCTGTAGATGATTTACGGTCAGGCCTTTAATAATTGGACAGTGATTGTTCTGTAGGTGATTTACGGTCAGTCCTTTAATAATTGGACAGTGATTGTTCTGTAGGTGATTTACGGTCAGTCCTTTAATAATTGGACAGTGATTGTTCTTTCGGTGATTTACGGTCAGTCCTTTAATAATTGGACAGTGATTGTTCTGTAGGTGATTTACGGTCAGTCCTTTAATAATTGGACAGTGATTGTTCTGTAGGTGATTTACGGTCAGTCCTTTAATAATTGGACAGTGATTGTTCTGTAGGTGATTTACGGTCTGTGATTTAATAATTGGACAGTGATTGTTCTGTAGGTGATTTACGGTCAGTCCTTTAATAATAGTACAGTGATTGTTCTGTAGGTGATTTACGGTCAGTGATTTAATAATTGGACAGTGATTGTTCTGTAGGTGATTTACGGTCAGTCCTTTAATAATTGGACAGTGATTGTTCTGTAGGTGATTTACGGTCAGTCCTTTAATAATTGGACAGTGATTGTTCTGTAGGTGATTTACGGTCAGTCCTTTAATAATTGGACAGTGATTGTTCTGTAGGTGATTTACGGTCAGTGATTTAATAATTGGACAGTGATTGTTCTGTAGGTGATTTACGGTCAGTCCTTTAATAATTGGACAGTGATTGTTCTGTAGGTGATTTACGGTCAGACCTTTAATAATTGGACAGTGATTGTTCTGTAGGTGATTTACGGTCTGTCCTTTAATAATTGGACAGTGATTGTTCTGTAGGTGATTTACGGTCAGTCCTTTAATAATAGTACAGTGATTGTTCTGTAGGTGATTTACGGTCAGTCCTTTAATAATTGGATAATGATTGTTCAGTCGGTGATTTACGGTCAATCCTTTAATAATTGACAGTGATTGTTCTGTAGGTGATTTACGGTCAGTCCTTTAATAATTGGACGGTGATTGTTCTGTAGGTGATTTTCGGTCAGTCCTTTAATAATTGGACAGTGATTGTTCTGTAGGTGATTTACGGTCAGTCTTTTAATAATTGGACGGTGATTGTTCTGTAGGTGATTTACGGTCTGTCCTTTAATAATAGGATAGTGATTGTTCTGTAGGTGATTTACGGTCAGTCCTTTAATAATTGACAGTGATTGTTCTGTAGGTGATTTTCGGTCAGTCCTTTAATAATTGGACAGTGATTGTTCTGTAGGTGATTTACGGTCAGCCTTTTAATAATTGGACGGTGATTGTTCTGTAGGTGCTTTACGGTCAGTCCTTTAATAATAGGATAGTGATTGTTCTGTAGGTGATTTACGGTCAGTCCTTTAATAATTGACAGTGATTGTTCTGTAGGTGATTTTCGGTCAGTCCTTTAATAATTGGATAGTGATTGTTCTGTAGGTGATTTATGGTCAGTCCTTTAATAATTGGATAGTGATTGTTCTGTAGGTGATTTACGGTCAGTCCTTTAATAATTGGACAGTGATTGTTCTGTCTGTGATTTATGGTCAGTCCTTTAATAATTGGACAGTGATTGTTCTGTAGGTGATTTACGGTCAGTCCTTTAATAATTGACAGTGATTGTTCTGTAGGTGATTTACAGTCAGTCCTTTAATAATTGGACAGTGATTGTTCTGTAGGTGATTTACGGTCAGTCCTTTAATAATTGGACAGTGATTGTTCTGTAGGTGATTTACGGTCAGTCCTTTAAAAATTGGACAGTGATTGTTCTGTAGGTGATTTACGGTCAGTCCTTTAATAATTGGACAGTGATTGTTCTGTAGGTGATTTACGGTCAGACCTTTAATAATTGGACAGTGATTGTTCTGTCGGTGATTTACGGTCCGTCCTTTAATAATTGGACAGTGATTGTTCTGTAGGTGATTTACGGTCAGTCCTTTAATAATAGGACAGTGATTGTTCTGTAGGTGATTTACGGTCAGTCCTTCAATAATTGGATAGTAATTGTTCTGTAGATGATTTACGGTCAGTCCTTTAATAATTGGACAGTGATTGTTCTGTCGGTGATTTACGGTCAGTCCTTCAATAATTGGATAGTAATTGTTCTGTAGATGATTTACGGTCCGTCCTTTAATAATAGAACAGTGATTGTTCTGTAGGTGATTTACGGTCAGTCCTTCAATAATTGGATAGTAATTGTTCTGTAGATGATTTACGGTCCGTCCTTTAATAATTGGACAGTGATTGTTCTGTAGGTGATTTACGGTCAGTCCTTTAATAATTGGACAGTGATTGTTCTGTAGGTGATTTACGGTCAGTCCTTTAATAATTGGACAGTGATTGTTCTGTCGATGATTTACGGTCCGTCCTTTAATAATTGGACAGTGATTGTTCTGTAGGTGATTTACGGTCAGTCCTTTAATAATAGGACAGTGATTGTTCTGTAGGTGATTTACGGTCAGTCCTTCAATAATTGGATAGTAATTGTTCTGTAGATGATTTACGGTCAGGCCTTTAATAATTGGACAGTGATTGTTCTGTAGGTGATTTACGGTCAGTCCTTCAATAATTGGACAGTGATTGTTCTGTAGGTGATTTACGGTCAGTCGTTTAATAATTGAATAATGATTGTTCTGTCGGTGATTTACGGTCAGTCCTTTAATAATTAACAGTGATTGTTCTGTAGGTGATTAACGGTCAGTCCTTTAATAATTGGATGGTGATTGTTCTGTAGGTGATTTTCGGTCAGTTCTTTAATAATTGGACAGTGATTGTTCTGTCGGTGATTTACGGTCAGTCCTTTAATAATAGGATAGTGATTGTTCTGTAGGTGATTTACAGTCAGTCCTTTAATAATTAGACAGTGATTGTTCTGTAGGTGATTTATGGTCAGTCCTTTAATAATTGGACAGTGATTGTTCTGTAGGTGATTTACGGTCAGTCCTTTAATAATTGGACAGTGATTGTTCTGTAGGTGATTTACGGTCAGTCCTTTAATAATTGGACCGTGATTGTTCTGTAGGTGATTTACGGTCAGTGATTTAATAATTGGACAGTGATTGTTCTGTAGGTGATTTACGGTCAGTCCTTTAATAATTGGACAGTGATTGTTCTGTAGGTGATTTACGGTCTGTCCTTTAATAATTGGACAGTGATTGTTCTGTATTTGATTTACGGTCTGTGATTTAATAATTCGACAGTGATTGTTCTGTAGGTGATTTACGGTCAGTCCTTTAATAATAGTACAGTGATTGTTCTGTAGGTGATTTACGGTCAGTGATTTAATAATTGGACAGTGATTGTTCTGTAGGTGATTTACGGTCAGTCCTTTAATAATTGGACAGTGATTGTTCTGTAGGTGATTTACGGTCAGTCCTTTAATAATTGGACAGTGATTGTTCTGTAGGTGATTTACGGTCAGTCCTTTAATAATTGGACAGTGATTGTTCTGTAGGTGATTTACGGTCAGTGATTTAATAATTGGACAGTGATTGTTCTGTAGGTGATTTACGGTCAGTCCTTTAATAATTGGACAGTGATTGTTCTGTAGGTGATTTACGGTCAGTCCTTTAATAATTGGACAGTGATTGTTCTGTAGGTGATTTACGGTCTGTCCTTTAATAATTGGAAAGTGATTGTTCTGTAGGTGATTTACGGTCAGTCCTTTAATAATAGTACAGTGATTGTTCTGTATTTGATTTACGGTCTGTGATTTAATAATTGGACAGTGATTGTTCTGTAGGTGATTTACGGTCAGTCCTTTAATAATTGGACAGTGATTGTTCTGTAGGTGATTTACGGTCAGTCCTTTAATAATTGGACAGTGATTGTTCTGTAGGTGATTTACGGTCTGTCCTTTAATAATTGGACAGTGATTGTTCTGTAGGTGATTTACGGTCAGTCCTTTAATAATAGTACAGTGATTGTTCTGTAGGTGATTTTCGGTCAGTCCTTTAATAATTGGATAGTGATTGTTCTGTAGGTGATTTACGGTCAGTCTTTTAATAATTGGACGGTGATTGTTCTGTAGGTGATTTACGGTCAGTCCTTTAATAATAGGATAGTGATTGTTCTGTAGGTGATTTACAGTCAGTCCTTTAATAATTAGACAGTGATTGTTCTGTAGGTGATTTATGGTCAGTCCTTTAATAATTGGACAGTGATTGTTCTGTAGGTGATTTACGGTCAGTCCTTTAATAATTGGACCGTGATTGTTCTGTAGGTGATTTACGGTCAGTGATTTAATAATTGGACAGTGATTGTTCTGTAGGTGATTTACGGTCAGTCCTTTAATAATTGGACAGTGATTGTTCTGTAGGTGATTTACGGTCTGTCCTTTAATAATTGGACAGTGATTGTTCTGTATTTGATTTACGGTCTGTGATTTAATAATTGGACAGTGATTGTTCTGTAGGTGATTTACGGTCAGTCCTTTAATAATAGTACAGTGATTGTTCTGTAGGTGATTTACGGTCCGTCCTTTAATAATTGGACAGTGATTGTTCTGTAGGTGATTTACGGTCAGTCCTTTAATAATTGGACAGTGATTGTTCTGTAGGTGATTTACGGTCAGTCCTTTAATAATTGGACAGTGATTGTTCTGTAGGTGATTTACGGTCAGTCCTTTAATAATTGGACAGTGATTGTTCTGTAGGTGATTTACGGTCAGTGATTTAATAATTGGACAGTGATTGTTCTGTAGGTGATTTACGGTCAGTCCTTTAATAATTGGACAGTGATTGTTCTGTAGGTGATTTACGGTCAGTCCTTTAATAATTGGACAGTGATTGTTCTGTAGGTGATTTACGGTCTGTCCTTTAATAATTGGACAGTGATTGTTCTGTAGGTGATTTACGGTCAGTCCTTTAATAATAGTACAGTGATTGTTCTGTAGGTGATTTACGGTCAGTCCTTTAATAATTGGATAATGATTGTTCTGTCGGTGATTTACGGTCAGTCCTTTAATAATTGACAGTGATTGTTCTGTAGGTGATTTACGGTCAGTCCTTTAATAATTGGACGGTGATTGTTCTGTAGGTGATTTTCGGTCAGTCCTTTAATAATTGGACAGTGATTGTTCTGTAGGTGATTTACGGTCAGTCTTTTAATAATTGGACGGTGATTGTTCTGTAGGTGATTTACGGTCAGTCCTTTAATAATAGAATAGTGATTGTTCTGTAGGTGATTTACGGTCAGTCCTTTAATAATTGACAGTGATTGTTCTGTAGGTGATTTTCGGTCAGTCCTTTAATAATTGGACAGTGATTGTTCTGTAGGTGATTTACGGTCAGCCTTTTAATAATTGGACGGTGATTGTTCTGTAGGTGCTTTATGGTCAGTCCTTTAATAATAGGATAGTGATTGTTCTGTAGGTGATTTACGGTCAGTCCTTTAATAATTGACAGTGATTGTTCTGTAGGTGATTTTCGGTCAGTCCTTTAATAATTGGATAGTGATTGTTCTGTAGGTGATTTATGGTCAGTCCTTTAATAATTGGATAGTGATTGTTCTGTAGGTGATTTACGGTCAGTCCTTTAATAATTGGACAGTGATTGTTCTGTCTGTGATTTATGGTCAGTCCTTTAATAATTGGACAGTGATTGTTCTGTAGGTGATTTACGGTCAGTCCTTTAATAATTGACAGTGATTGTTCTGTAGGTGATTTACAGTCAGTCCTTTAATAATTGGACAGTGATTGTTCTGTAGGTGATTTACGGTCAGTCCTTTAATAATTGGACAGTGATTGTTCTGTAGGTGATTTACGGTCAGTCCTTTAGTAATTGGACAGTGATTGTTCTGTAGGTGATTTACAGTCAGTCCTTTAATAATTGGACAGTGATTGTTCTGTAGGTGATTTACGGTCAGTCCTTTAATAATTGGATAGTGATTGTTCTGTAGGTGATTTACGGTCAGTCCTTTAATAATTGGACAGTGATTGTTCTGTAGGTGATTTACGGTCAGTCCTTTAATAATTGGACAGTGATTGTTCTGTAGGTGATTTACGGTCAGTCCTTTAATAATTGGACAGTGATTGTTCTGTAGGTGATTTACGGTCAGTCCTTTAATAATTGGATAGTGATTGTTCTGTAGGTGATTTACGGTCAGTCCTTTAATAATTGGACAGTGATTGTTCTGTAGGTGATTTACGGTCAGTCCTTTAATAATTGGACAGTGATTGTTCTGTAGGTGATTTACGGTCAGTCCTTTAATAATTGGACAGTGATTGTTCTTTCGGTGATTTACGGTCAGTCCTTTAATAATTGGACAGTGATTGTTCTGTAGGTGATTTACGGTCAGTCCTTTAATAATTGGACAGTGATTGTTCTGTAGGTGATTTACGGTCAGTCCTTTAATAATTGGATAGTGATTGTTCTGCAGGTGATTTACGGTCAGTCCTTTAATAATTGAACAGTGATTGTTCTGTAGGTGATTTACGGTCAGTCCTTTAATAATTGGACGGTGATTGTTCTGTAGGTGATTTATGGTCAGTCCTTTAATAATTGGACAGTGATTGTTCTGTAGGTGATTTAAGGTCATTCCTTTAATAATTGGATAGTGATTGTTCTGTAGGTGATTTACGGTCAGTCCTTTAATAATTGGACAGTGATTGTTCTGTAGGTGATTTACGGTCAGTCCTTTAATAATTGGACAGTGATTGTTCTGTAGTTGATTTACGGTCAGTCCTTTAATAATTGGACAGTGATTGTTCTGTAGGTGATTTACGGTCAGTGATTTAATAATTGGACAGTGATTGTTCTGTAGGTGATTTACGGTCAGTCCTTTAATAATTGGACAGTGATTGTTCTGTAGGTGATTTACGGTCAGTCCTTTAATAATTGGACAGTGATTGTTCTGTAGGTGATTTACGGTCAGTGATTTAATAATTGGACAGTGATTGTTCTGTAGGTGATTTACGGTCAGTCCTTGATTAATAGTACAGTGATTGTTCTGTAGGTGATTTACGGTCAGTGATTTAATAATTGGACAGTGATTGTTCTGTAGGTGATTTACGGTCAGTCCTTTAATAATTGGACAGTGATTGTTCTGTAGGTGATTTATGGTCAGTCCTTTAATAATTGGACAGTGATTGTTCTGTAGGTGATTTACGGTCAGTCCTTTAATAATTGGACAGTGATTGTTCTGTAGGTGATTTACTGTCAGTGATTTAATAATTGGACAGTGATTGTTCTGTAGGTGATTTACGGTCAGTCCTTTAATATTTGGACAGTGATTGTTCTGTAGGTGATTTACGGTCAGTCCTTTAATAATTGGACAGTGATTGTTCTGTAGGTGATTTACGGTCAGTCCTTTAATAATTGGACAGTGATTGTTCTGTAGGTGATTTACGGTCAGTCCTTTAATAATAGTACAGTGATTGTTCTGTAGGTGATTTACGGTCAGTCCTTTAATAATTGGATAATGATTGTTCTGTCGGTGATTTACGGTCAGTCCTTTAATAATTGACAGTGATTGTTCTGTAGGTGATTTACGGTCAGTCCTTTAATAATTGGATAATGATTGTTCTGTCGGTGATTTACGGTCAGTCCTTTAATAATAGTACAGTGATTGTTCTGTAGGTGATTTACGGTCAGTCCTTTAATAATTGGATAATGATTGTTCTGTCGGTGATTTACGGTCAGTCCTTTAATAATTGACAGTGATTGTTCTGTAGGTGATTTACGGTCAGTCCTTTAATAATTGGACGGTGATTGTTCTGTAGGTGATTTTCGGTCAGTCCTTTAATAATTGGACAGTGATTGTTCTGTAGGTGATTTACGGTCAGTCTTTTAATAATTGGACGGTGATTGTTCTGTAGGTGATTTACGGTCAGTCTTTTAATAATTGGACGGTGATTGTTCTGTAGGTGCTTTACGGTCAGTCCTTTAATAATAGGATAGTGATTGTTCTGTAGGTGATTTACGGTCAGTCCTTTAATAATTGGATAGTGATTGTTCTGTAGGTGATTTACGGTCAGTCCTTTAATAATTGGACAGTGATTGTTCTGTAGGTGATTTACGGTCAGTCCTTTAATAATTGGACAGTGATTGTTCTGTAGGTGATTTACGGTCAGTCCTTTAATAATTGGACAGTGATTGTTCTGTAGGTGATTTACGGTCAGTGATTTAATAATTGGACAGTGATTGTTCTGTAGGTGATTTATGGTCAGTCCTTTAATAATTGGACAGTGATTGTTCTGTAGGTGATTTACGGTCAGTCCTTTAATAATTGGACAGTGATTGTTCTGTAGGTGATTTACGGTCAGTGATTTAATAATTGGACAGTGATTGTTCTGTAGGTGATTTACGGTCAGTCCTTTAATAATAGTACAGTGATTGTTCTGTAGGTGATTTACGGTCATTGATTTAATAATTGGACAGTGATTGTTCTGTAGGTGATTTACGGTCAGTCCTTTAATAATTGGACAGTGATTGTTCTGTAGGTGATTTACGGTCAGTCCTTTAATAATTGGACAGTGATTGTTCTGTAGGTGATTTACGGTCAGTCCTTTAATAATTGGACAGTGATTGTTCTGTAGGTGATTTACGGTCAGTGATTTAATAATTGGACAGTGATTGTTCTGTAGGTGATTTACGGTCAGTCCTTTAATAATTGGACAGTGATTGTTCTGTAGGTGATTTACGGTCAGTCCTTTAATAATTGGACAGTGATTGTTCTGTAGGTGATTTACGGTCAGTCCTTTAATAATTGGACAGTGATTGTTCTGTAGGTGATTTACGGTCAGTCCTTTAATAATAGTACAGTGATTGTTCTGTAGGTGATTTACGGTCAGTCCTTTAATAATTGGATAATGATTGTTCTGTCGGTGATTTACGGTCAGTCCTTTAATAATTGACAGTGATTGTTCTGTAGGTGATTTACGGTCAGTCCTTTAATAATTGGACGGTGATTGTTCTGTAGGTGATTTTCGGTCAGTCTTTAATAATTGGACAGTGATTGTTCTGTAGGTGATTTACGGTCAGTCTTTTAATAATTGGACGGTGATTGTTCTGTAGGTGATTTACGGTCAGTCCTTTAATAATAGGATAGTGATTGTTCTGTAGGTGATTTACGGTCAGTCCTTTAATAATTGACAGTGATTGTTCTGTAGGTGATTTTCGGTCAGTCCTTTAAAAATTGGACAGTGATTGTTCTGTAGGTGATTTACGGTCAGTCTTTTAATAATTGGACGGTGATTGTTCTGTAGGTGCTTTACGGTCAGTCCTTTAATAATAGGATAGTGATTGTTCTGTAGGTGTTTTACGGTCAGTCCTTTAATAATTGACAGTGATTGTTCTGTAGGTGATTTTCGGTCAGTCCTTTAATAATTGGATAGTGATTGTTCTGTAGGTGATTTATGGTCAGTCCTTTAATAATTGGATAGTGACTGTTCTGTAGGTGATTTACGGTCAGTCCTTTAATAATTGGACAGTGATTGTTCTGTCTGTGATTTATGGTCAGTCCTTTAATAATTGGACAGTGATTGTTCTGTAGGTGATTTACGGTCAGTCTTTTAATAATTGGACGGTGATTGTTCTGTAGGTGCTTTACGGTCAGTCCTTTAATAATAGGATAGTGATTGTTCTGTAGGTGATTTACGGTCAGTCCTTTAATAATTGGATAGTGATTGTTCTGTAGGTGATTTACGGTCAGTCCTTTAATAATTGGACAGTGATTGTTCTGTAGGTGATTTACGGTCAGTCCTTTAATAATTGGACAGTGATTGTTCTGTAGGTGATTTACGGTCAGTCCTTTAATAATTGGACAGTGATTGTTCTGTAGGTGATTTACGGTCAGTGATTTAATAATTGGACAGTGATTGTTCTGTAGGTGATTTATGGTCAGTCCTTTAATAATTGGACAGTGATTGTTCTGTAGGTGATTTACGGTCAGTCCTTTAATAATTGGACAGTGATTGTTCTGTAGGTGATTTACGGTCAGTGATTTAATAATTGGACAGTGATTGTTCTGTAGGTGATTTACGGTCAGTCCTTTAATAATAGTACAGTGATTGTTCTGTAGGTGATTTACGGTCAGTGATTTAATAATTGGACAGTGATTGTTCTGTAGGTGATTTACGGTCAGTCCTTTAATAATTGGACAGTGATTGTTCTGTAGGTGATTTACGGTCAGTCCTTTAATAATTGGACAGTGATTGTTCTGTAGGTGATTTACGGTCAGTCCTTTAATAATTGGACAGTGATTGTTCTGTAGGTGATTTACGGTCAGTGATTTAATAATTGGACAGTGATTGTTCTGTAGGTGATTTACGGTCAGTCCTTTAATAATTGGACAGTGATTGTTCTGTAGGTGATTTACGGTCAGTCCTTTAATAATTGGACAGTGATTGTTCTGTAGGTGATTTACGGTCAGTCCTTTAATAATTGGACAGTGATTGTTCTGTAGGTGATTTACGGTCAGTCCTTTAATAATAGTACAGTGATTGTTCTGTAGGTGATTTACGGTCAGTCCTTTAATAATTGGATAATGATTGTTCTGTCGGTGATTTACGGTCAGTCCTTTAATAATTGACAGTGATTGTTCTGTAGGTGATTTACGGTCAGTCCTTTAATAATTGGACGGTGATTGTTCTGTAGGTGATTTTCGGTCAGTCTTTAATAATTGGACAGTGATTGTTCTGTAGGTGATTTACGGTCAGTCTTTTAATAATTGGACGGTGATTGTTCTGTAGGTGATTTACGGTCAGTCCTTTAATAATAGGATAGTGATTGTTCTGTAGGTGATTTACGGTCAGTCCTTTAATAATTGACAGTGATTGTTCTGTAGGTGATTTTCGGTCAGTCCTTTAATAATTGGACAGTGATTGTTCTGTAGGTGATTTACGGTCAGTCTTTTAATAATTGGACGGTGATTGTTCTGTAGGTGCTTTACGGTCAGTCCTTTAATAATAGGATAGTGATTGTTCTGTAGGTGTTTTACGGTCAGTCCTTTAATAATTGACAGTGATTGTTCTGTAGGTGATTTTCGGTCAGTCCTTTAATAATTGGATAGTGATTGTTCTGTAGGTGATTTATGGTCAGTCCTTTAATAATTGGATAGTGATTGTTCTGTAGGTGATTTACGGTCAGTCCTTTAAAAATTGGACAGTGATTGTTCTGTCTGTGATTTATGGTCAGTCCTTTAATAATTGGACAGTGATTGTTCTGTAGGTGATTTACGGTCAGTCCTTTAATAATTGACAGTGATTGTTCTGTAGGTGATTTACAGTCAGTCCTTTAATAATTGGACAGTGATTGTTCTGTAGGTGATTTACGGTCAGTCCTTTAATAATTGGACAGTGATTGTTCTGTAGGTGATTTACGGTCAGTCCTTTAGTAATTGGACAGTGATTGTTCTGTAGGTGATTTACAGTCAGTCCTTTAATAATTGGACAGTGATTGTTCTGTAGGTGATTTACGGTCAGTCCTTTAATAATAGTACAGTGATTGTTCTGTAGGTGATTTACGGTCAGTCCTTTAATAATTGGATAATGATTGTTCTGTCGGTGATTTACGGTCAGTCCTTTAATAATTGACAGTGATTGTTCTGTAGGTGATTTACGGTCAGTCCTTTAATAATTGGACGGTGATTGTTCTGTAGGTGATTTTCGGTCAGTCCTTTAATAATTGGACAGTGATTGTTCTGTAGGTGATTTACGGTCAGTCTTTTAATAATTGGACGGTGATTGTTCTGTAGGTGATTTACGGTCAGTCCTTTAATAATAGGATAGTGATTGTTCTGTAGGTGATTTACGGTCAGTCCTTTAATAATTGACAGTGATTGTTCTGTAGGTGATTTTCGGTCAGTCCTTTAATAATTGGACAGTGATTGTTCTGTAGGTGATTTACGGTCAGTCTTTTAATAATTGGACGGTGATTGTTCTGTAGGTGCTTTACGGTCAGTCCTTTAATAATAGGATAGTGATTGTTCTGTAGGTGATTTACGGTCAGTCCTTTAATAATTGACAGTGATTGTTCTGTAGGTGATTTTCGGTCAGTCCTTTAATAATTGGATAGTGATTGTTCTGTAGGTGATTTATGGTCAGTCCTTTAATAATTGGATAGTGATTGTTCTGTAGGTGATTTATGGTCAGTCCTTTAATAATTGGACAGTGATTGTTCTGTAGGTAATTTACGGTCAGTCCTTTAATAATTGACAGTGATTGTTCTGTAGGTGATTTACAGTCAGTCCTTTAATAATTGGACAGTGATTGTTCTGTAGGTGATTTACGGTCAGTCCTTTAATAATTGGACAGTGATTGTTCTGTAGGTGATTTACGGTCAGTCCTTTAGTAATTGGACAGTGATTGTTCTGTAGGTGATTTACAGTCAGTCCTTTAATAATTGGACAGTGATTGTTCTGTAGGTGATTTACGGTCAGTCCTTTAATAATTGGATAGTGATTGTTCTGTAGGTGATTTACGGTCAGTCCTTTAATAATTGGACAGTGATTGTTCTGTAGGTGATTTACGGTCAGTCCTTTAATAATTGGACAGTGATTGTTCTGTAGGTGATTTACGGTCAGTCCTTTAATAATTGGATAGTGATTGTTCTGTAGGTGATTTACGGTCAGTCCTTTAATAATTGGACAGTGATTGTTCTGTAGGTGATTTACGGTCAGTCTTTTAATAATTGGACAGTGATTGTTCTGTAGGTGATTTACGGTCAGTCCTTTAATAATTGGACAGTGATTGTTCTTTAGGTGATTTACGGTCAGTCCTTTAATAATTGGACAGTGATTGTTCTGTAGGTGATTTACGGTCAGTCCTTTAATAATTGGACAGTGATTGTTCTGTAGGTGATTTACGGTCAGTCCTTTAATAATTGGATAGTGATTGATCTGTAGGTGATTTACGGTCAGTCCTTTAATAATTGGATAATGATTGTTCTGCAGGTGATTTACGTTCAGTCCTTTAATAATTGGACAGTGATTGTTCTGTAGGTGATTTACGGTCAGTCCTTTAATAATTGGATAATGATTGTTCTGCAGGTGATTTACGTTCAGTCCTTTAATAATTGGATAGTGATTGTTCTGCAGGTGATTTACGGTCAGTCCTTTAATAATTGAACAGTGATTGTTCTGTAGGTGATTTACGGTCAGTCCTTTAATAATTGGACAGTGATTGTTCTGTAGGTGATTTATGGTCAGTCCTTTAATAATTGGACAGTGATTGTTCTGTAGGTGATTTTCGGACACTCCTTTAATAATTGGATAGTGATTGTTCTGTAGGTGATTTACGGTCAGTCCTTTAATAATTGGACAGTGATTGTTCTGTAGGTGATTTACGGTCAGTCCTTTAATAATTGGATAGTGATTGTTCTGTAGGTGATTTACGGTCAGTCCTTTAATAATTGGACAGTGATTGTTCTGTAGGTGATTTACGGTCTGTCCTTTAATAATTGGATAGTGATTGTTCTGTAGGTGATTTACGGTCAGTCCTTCAATAATTGGACAGTGATTGTTCTGTAGGTGATTTACGGTCAGTCCTTTAATAATTGGACAGTGATTGTTCTGTAGGTGATTTACGGTCAGTCCTTTAATAATTGGACAGTGATTGTTCTGTAGGTGATTTACGGTCAGTCCTTTAATAATTGGATAGTGATTGTTCTGTAGGTGATTTACGGTCAGTCCTTTAATAATTGGACAGTGATTGTTCTGTAGGTGATTTACGGTCAGTCCTTTAATAATTGGACAGTGATTGTTCTGTAGGTGATTTACGGTCAGTCCTTTAATAATTGGATAATGATTGTTCTGTAGGTGATTTACGGTCAGTCCTTTAATAATTGGACGGTGATTGTTCTGTAGGTGATTTTCGGTCAGTCCTTTAATAATTGGACAGTGATTGTTCTGTAGGTGATCTACTGTCAGTCCTTTAATAATAGGATAGTGATTGTTCTGTAGGTGATTTACGGTCAGTCCTTTAATAATTGGATAATGATTGTTCTGTAGGTGATTTACGGTCAGTCCTTTAATAATTGGACAGTGATTGTTCTGTAGGTGATTTACGGTCAGTCCTTTAATAATTGGATAATGATTGTTCTGTAGGTGATTTACGGTCAGTCCTTTAATAATTGGACGGTGATTGTTCTGTAGGTGATTTACGGTCAGTCCTTTAATAATTGGACAGTGATTGTTCTGTCGGTGATTTTCGGTCAGTCCTTTAATAATTGGACAGTGATTGTTCTGTAGGTGATTTACTGTCAGTCCATTAATAATAGGATAGTGATTGTTCTGTAGGTGATTTACGGTCAGTCCTTTAATAATTGGACAGTGATTGTTCTATAGGTGATTTACGGTCAGTCCTTTAATAATTGGATAGTGATTGTTCTGTAGGTGATTTACGGTCAGTCCTTTAATAATTGGACAGTGATTGTTCTGTAGGTGATTTACGGTCAGTCCTTTAATAATTGGACAGTGATTGTTCTGTCGGTGATTTACGGTCAGGCCTTTAATAATTGGACAGTGATTGTTCTGTAGGTGATTTACGGTCAGTCCTTTAATAATTGGACAGTGATTGTTCTGTAGGTGATTTACGGTCAGTCATTTAATAATTGGACAGTGATTGTTCTGTAGGTGATTTACGGTCAGTCCTTTAATAATTGGACAGTGATTGTTCTGTCTGTGATTTACGGTCAGTCCTTTAATAATTGACAGTGATTGTTCTGTAGGTGATTTACGGTCAGTCCTTTAATAATTGGATAGTGATTGTTCTGTAGGTGATTTACGGTCAGTCCTTTAATAATTGGATAGTGATTGTTCTGTAGGTGATTTACGGTCAGTCCTTTAATAATTGGACAGTGATTGTTCTGTAGGTGATTTACGGTCAGTCCTTTAATAATTGGACAGTGATTGTTCTGTAGGTGATTTACGGTCAGTCCTTTAATAATTGGACAGTGATTGTTCTGTAGGTGATTTACGGTCAGTCCTTTAATAATTGGATAGTGATTTTTCTGTAGGTGATTTACGGTCAGTCCTTTAATAATTGGACAGTGATTGTTCTGTAGGTGATTTACGGTCAGTCCTTTAATAATAGGACAGTGATTGTTCTGCAGGTGATTTACGGTCAGTCCTTTAATAATTGGACAGTGATTGTTCTGTAGGTGATTTACGGTCAGTCCTTTAATAATTAGGACAGTGATTGTTCTGCAGGTGATTTACGGTCAGTCCTTTAATAATTGAACAGTGATTGTTCTGTAGGTGATTTACGGTCAGTCCTTTAATAATTGGACAGTGATTGTTCTGTAGGTGATTTACGGTCAGTCCTTTAATAATTGGACAGTGATTGTTCTGTAGGTGATTTACGGTCAGTCCTTTAATAATTGACAGTGATTGTTCTGTAGGTGATTTATGGTCAGTCCTTTAATAATTTGACAGTGATTGTTCTGTAGGTGATTTACTGTCAGTCCTTTAATAATTGGACAGTGATTGTTCTGTAGGTGATTTACGGTCAGTCCTTTAATAATTGGACAGTGATTGTTCTGTCGGTGATTTACGGTCAGTCCTTTAATAATTGGACAGTGATTGTTCTGTAGGTGATTTACGGTCAGTACTTTAATAATTGGATAGTGATTGTTCTGTAGGTGATTTATGGTCAGTCCTTTAATAATGGATAGTGATTTTTCAGTAGGTGATTTACGGTCAGTCCTTTAATAATTGGACAGTGATTGTTCTGTAGGTGATTTACGGTCAGTCCTTTAATAATAGGACAGTGATTGTTCTGCAGGTGATTTACGGTCAGTCCTTTAATAATTGGACAGTGATTGTTCTGTAGGTGATTTACGGTCAGTCCTTTAATAATTGGACAGTGATTGTTCTGTAGGTGATTTACGGTCAGTCCTTTAATAATTGGATAGTGATTTTTCTGTAGGTGATTTACGGTCAGTCCTTTAATAATTGGACAGTGATTGTTCTGTAGGTGATTTACGGTCAGTCCTTTAATAATAGGACAGTGATTGTTCTGCAGGTGATTTACGGTCAGTCCTTTAATAATTGGACAGTGATTGTTCTGTAGGTGATTTACGGTCAGTCCTTTAATAATTGGATAGTGATTTTTCTGTAGGTGATTTACGGTCAGTCCTTTAATAATTGGACAGTGATTGTTCTGTAGGTGATTTACGGTCAGTCCTTTAATAATAGGACAGTGATTGTTCTGCAGGTGATTTACGGTCAGTCCTTTAATAATTGGACAGTGATTGTTCTGTAGGTGATTTACGGTCAGTCCTTTAATAATTAGGACAGTGATTGTTCTGCAGGTGATTTACGGTCAGTCCTTTAATAATTGAACAGTGATTGTTCTGTAGGTGATTTACGGTCAGTCCTTTAATAATTGGACAGTGATTGTTCTGTAGGTGATTTACGGTCAGTCCTTTAATAATTGGACAGTGATTGTTCTGTAGGTGATTTACGGTCAGTCCTTTAATAATTGACAGTGATTGTTCTGTAGGTGATTTATGGTCAGTCCTTTAATAATTTGACAGTGATTGTTCTGTAGGTGATTTACTGTCAGTCCTTTAATAATTGGACAGTGATTGTTCTGTAGGTGATTTACGGTCAGTCCTTTAATAATTGGACAGTGATTGTTCTGTCGGTGATTTACGGTCAGTCCTTTAATAATTGGACAGTGATTGTTCTGTAGGTGATTTACGGTCAGTACTTTAATAATTGGATAGTGATTGTTCTGTAGGTGATTTATGGTCAGTCCTTTAATAATGGATAGTGATTTTTCAGTAGGTGATTTACGGTCAGTCCTTTAATAATTGGACAGTGATTGTTCTGTAGGTGATTTACGGTCAGTCCTTTAATAATAGGACAGTGATTGTTCTGCAGGTGATTTACGGTCAGTCCTTTAATAATTGGACAGTGATTGTTCTGTAGGTGATTTACGGTCAGTCCTTTAATAATTGGACAGTGATTGTTCTGTAGGTGATTTACGGTAAGTCCTTTAATAATTGGACAGTGATTGTTCTGTCGATGATTTACGGTCAGTCCTTTAATAATTGGCCAGTGATTGTTCTGTAGGTGATTTACGGTCAATCCTTTAATAATTGGACAGTGATTGTTCTGTAGGTGATTTACGGTCAGTCCTTTAATAATTGACAGTGATTGTTCTGTAGGTGATTTACGGTCAGTCCTTTATTAATTGACAGTGATTGTTCTGTAGGTGATTTACGGTCAGTCCTTTAATAATTCGACAGTGATTGTTCTGTAGGTGATTTACGGTCAGACCTTTAATAATTGGATAGTGATTGCTCTGTAGGTGATTTACGGTCAGACCTTTAATAATTGGATAGTGATTGCTCTGTGGGTGATTTACGGTCAGTCCTTTAATAATTGGACAGTGATTGTTCTGTAGGTGATTTACGGTCAGACCTTTAATAATTGGATAGTGATTGCTCTTTGGGTGATTTACGGTCAGTCCTTTAATAATTGGACAGTGATTGTTCTGTAGGTGATTTACGGTCAGTCCTTCAATAATTGGATAGTAATTGTTCTGTAGATGATTTACGGTCAGGCCTTTAATAATTGGACAGTGACTGTTCTGTAGGTGATTTTCGGTCAGTCCTTTAATAATTGGACAGTGATTGTTCTGTAGGTGATTTACTGTCAGTCCTTTAATAATAGGATAGTGATTGTTCTGTAGGTGATTTACGGTCAGTCCTTTAATAATTGGATAATGATTGTTCTGTAGGTGATTTACGGTCAGTCCTTTAATAATTGGACGGTGATTGTTCTGTAGGTGATTTTCGGTCAGTCCTTTAATAACTGGACAGTGATTGTTCTGTAGGTGATTTACGGTCAGTCCTTTAATAATTGGATAATGATTGTTCTGTAGGTGATTTACGGTCAGTCCTTTAATAATTGGACGGTGATTGTTCTGTAGGTGATTTACGGTCAGTCCTTTAATAATTGGATAATGATTGTTCTGTAGGTGATTTACGGTCAGTCCTTTAATAATTGGACGGTGATTGTTCTGTAGGTGATTTTCGGTCAGTCCTTTAATAATTGGACAGTGATTGTTCTGTAGGTGATTTACGGTCAGTCCTTCAATAATTGGACAGTGATTGTTCTGTAGGTGATTTACGGTCAGTCCTTTAATAATTGGACAGTGATTGTTCTGTAGGTGATTTACGGTCAGTCCTTTAATAATTGGACAGTGATTGTTCTGTAGGTGATTTACGGTCAGTCCTTTAATAATTGGATAGTGATTGTTCTGTAGGTGATTTACGGTCAGTCCTTTAATAATTGGACAGTGATTGTTCTGTAGGTGATTTACGGTCAGTCCTTTAATAATTGGACAGTGATTGTTCTGTAGGTGATTTACGGTCAGTCCTTTAATAATTGGATAATGATTGTTCTGTAGGTGATTTACGGTCAGTCCTTTAATAATTGGACGGTGATTGTTCTGTAGGTGATTTTCGGTCAGTCCTTTAATAATTGGATAGTGATTGTTCTGTAGGTGATTTACGGTCAGTCCTTTAATAATTGGACAGTGATTGTTCTGTAGGTGATTTACGGTCAGTCCTTTAATAATTGGACAGTGATTGTTCTGTAGGTGATTTACGGTCAGTCCTTTAATAATTGGATAATGATTGTTCTGTAGGTGATTTACGGTCAGTCCTTTAATAATTGGACGGTGATTGTTCTGTAGGTGATTTTCGGTCAGTCCTTTAATAATTGGACAGTGATTGTTCTGTAGGTGATCTACTGTCAGTCCTTTAATAATAGGATAGTGATTGTTCTGTAGGTGATTTACGGTCAGTCCTTTAATAATTGGATAATGATTGTTCTGTAGGTGATTTACGGTCAGTCCTTTAATAATTGGACGGTGATTGTTCTGTAGGTGATTTTCGGTCAGTCCTTTAATAACTGGACAGTGATTGTTCTGTAGGTGATTTACGGTCAGTCCTTTAATAATTGGATAATGATTGTTCTGTAGGTGATTTACGGTCAGTCCTTTAATAATTGGACAGTGATTGTTCTGTAGGTGATTTACGGTCAGTCCTTTAATAATTGGATAATGATTGTTCTGTAGGTGATTTACGGTCAGTCCTTTAATAATTGGACGGTGATTGTTCTGTAGGTGATTTTCGGTCAGTCCTTTAATAATTGGACAGTGATTGTTCTGTAGGTGATTTACTGTCAGTCCATTAATAATAGGATAGTGATTGTTCTGTAGGTGATTTACGGTCAGTCCTTTAATAATTGGACAGTGATTGTTCTATAGGTGATTTACGGTCAGTCCTTTAATAATTGGACGGTGATTGTTCTGTAGGTGATTTTCGGTCAGTCCTTTAATAATTGGACAGTGATTGTTCTGTAGGTGATTTACGGTCAGTCCTTCAATAATTGGACAGTGATTGTTCTGTAGGTGATTTACGGTCAGTCCTTTAATAATTGGACAGTGATTGTTCTGTAGGTGATTTACGGTCAGTCCTTTAATAATTGGACAGTGATTGTTCTGTAGGTGATTTACGGTCAGTCCTTTAATAATTGGATAGTGATTGTTCTGTAGGTGATTTACGGTCAGTCCTTTAATAATTGGACAGTGATTGTTCTGTAGGTGATTTACGGTCAGTCCTTTAATAATTGGACAGTGATTGTTCTGTAGGTGATTTACGGTCAGTCCTTTAATAATTGGATAATGATTGTTCTGTAGGTGATTTACGGTCAGTCCTTTAATAATTGGACGGTGATTGTTCTGTAGGTGATTTTCGGTCAGTCCTTTAATAATTGGATAGTGATTGTTCTGTAGGTGATTTACGGTCAGTCCTTTAATAATTGGACAGTGATTGTTCTGTAGGTGATTTACGGTCAGTCCTTTAATAATTGGACAGTGATTGTTCTGTAGGTGATTTACGGTCAGTCCTTTAATAATTGGATAATGATTGTTCTGTAGGTGATTTACGGTCAGTCCTTTAATAATTGGACGGTGATTGTTCTGTAGGTGATTTTCGGTCAGTCCTTTAATAATTGGACAGTGATTGTTCTGTAGGTGATCTACTGTCAGTCCTTTAATAATAGGATAGTGATTGTTCTGTAGGTGATTTACGGTCAGTCCTTTAATAATTGGATAATGATTGTTCTGTAGGTGATTTACGGTCAGTCCTTTAATAATTGGACGGTGATTGTTCTGTAGGTGATTTTCGGTCAGTCCTTTAATAACTGGACAGTGATTGTTCTGTAGGTGATTTACGGTCAGTCCTTTAATAATTGGATAATGATTGTTCTGTAGGTGATTTACGGTCAGTCCTTTAATAATTGGACAGTGATTGTTCTGTAGGTGATTTACGGTCAGTCCTTTAATAATTGGATAATGATTGTTCTGTAGGTGATTTACGGTCAGTCCTTTAATAATTGGACGGTGATTGTTCTGTAGGTGATTTTCGGTCAGTCCTTTAATAATTGGACAGTGATTGTTCTGTAGGTGATTTACGGTCAGTCCTTTAATAATTAGGACAGTGATTGTTCTGCAGGTGATTTACGGTCAGTCCTTTAATAATTGAACAGTGATTGTTCTGTAGGTGATTTACGGTCAGTCCTTTAATAATTGGACAGTGATTGTTCTGTAGGTGATTTACGGTCAGTCCTTTAATAATTAGGACAGTGATTGTTCTGCAGGTGATTTACGGTCAGTCCTTTAATAATTGAACAGTGATTGTTCTGTAGGTGATTTACGGTCAGTCCTTTAATAATTGGACAGTGATTGTTCTGTAGGTGATTTACGGTCAGTCCTTTAATAATTGGACAGTGATTGTTCTGTAGGTGATTTACGGTCAGTCCTTTAATAATTGACAGTGATTGTTCTGTAGGTGATTTATGGTCAGTCCTTTAATAATTTGACAGTGATTGTTCTGTAGGTGATTTACTGTCAGTCCTTTAATAATTGGACAGTGATTGTTCTGTAGGTGATTTACGGTCAGTCCTTTAATAATTGGACAGTGATTGTTCTGTAGGTGATTTACGGTCAGTCCTTTAATAATTGGACAGTGATTGTTCTGTAGGTGATTTACGGTCAGTACTTTAATAATTGGATAGTGATTGTTCTGTAGGTGATTTATGGTCAGTCCTTTAATAATGGATAGTGATTTTTCAGTAGGTGATTTACGGTCAGTCCTTTAATAATTGGACAGTGATTGTTCTGTAGGTGATTTACGGTCAGTCCTTTAATAATAGGACAGTGATTGTTCTGCAGGTGATTTACGGTCAGTCCTTTAATAATTGGACAGTGATTGTTCTGTAGGTGATTTACGGTAAGTCCTTTAATAATTGGACAGTGATTGTTCTGTCAATGATTTACGGTCAGTCCTTTAATAATTGGCCAGTGATTGTTCTGTAGGTGATTTATGGTCAATCCTTTAATAATTGGACAGTGATTGTTCTGTAGGTGATTTACGGTCAGTCCTTTAATAATTGACAGTGATTGTTCTGTAGGTGATTTACGGTCAGTCCCTTATTAATTGACAGTGATTGTTCTGTAGGTGATTTACGGTCAGTCCTTTAATAATTTGACAGTGATTGTTCTGTAGGTGATTTACTGTCAGACCTTTAATAATTGGATAGTGATTGCTCTGTAGGTGATTTACGGTCAGACCTTTAATAATTGGATAGTGATTGCTCTGTGGGTGATTTACGGTCAGTCCTTTAATAATTGGACAGTGATTGTTCTGTAGGTGATTTACGGTCAGACCTTTAATAATTGGATAGTGATTGCTCTGTGGGTGATTTACGGTCAGTCCTTTAATAATTGGACAGTGATTGTTCTGTAGGTGATTTACGGTCGGACCTTTAATAATTGGACAGTGATTGTTCTGTAGGTGATTTACGGTCAGACCTTTAATAATTGGAAAGTGATTGTTCTGTAGGTGATTTACGGTCAGTCCTTTAATAATTGGATAGTGATTGTTCTGTAGGTGATTTACGGTCAGTCCTTTAATAATAGGACAGTGATTGTTCTGTAGGTGATTTACGGTCAGTCCTTCAATAATTGGATAGTAATTGTTCTGTAGATGATTTACGGTCAGGCCTTTAATAATTGGACAGTGACTGTTCTGTAGGTGATTTTCGGTCAGTCCTTTAATAATTGGACAGTGATTGTTCTGTAGGTGATTTACTGTCAGTCCTTTAATAATAGGATAGTGATTGTTCTGTAGGTGATTTACGGTCAGTCCTTTAATAATTGGATAATGATTGTTCTGTAGGTGATTTACGGTCAGTCCTTTAATAATTGGACGGTGATTGTTCTGTAGGTGATTTTCGGTCAGTCCTTTAATAACTGGACAGTGATTGTTCTGTAGGTGATTTACGGTCAGTCCTTTAATAATTGGATAATGATTGTTCTGTAGGTGATTTACGGTCAGTCCTTTAATAATTGGACAGTGATTGTTCTGTAGGTGATTTACGGTCAGTCCTTTAATAATTGGATAATGATTGTTCTGTAGGTGATTTACGGTCAGTCCTTTAATAATTGGACGGTGATTGTTCTGTAGGTGATTTTCGGTCAGTCCTTTAATAATTGGACAGTGATTGTTCTGTAGGTGATTTACTGTCAGTCCTTTAATAATAGGATAGTGATTGTTCTGTAGGTGATTTACGGTCAGTCCTTTAATAATTGGACAGTGATTGTTCTATAGGTGATTTACGGTCAGTCCTTTAATAATTGGATAGTGATTGTTCTGTAGGTGATTTACGGTCAGTCCTTTAATAATTAGACAGTGATTGTTCTGTAGGTGATTTACGGTCAGTCCTTTAATAATTGGACAGTGATTGTTCTGTCGGTGATTTACGGTCAGGCCTTTAATAATTGGACAGTGATTGTTCTGTAGGTGATTTACGGTCAGTCCTTTAATAATTGGACAGTGATTGTTCTGTAGGTGATTTACGGTCAGTCATTTAATAATTGGACAGTGATTGTTCTGTAGGTGATTTACGGTCAGTCCATTAATAATTGGACAGTGATTGTTCTGTCTGTGATTTACGGTCAGTCCTTTAATAATTGACAGTGATTGTTCTGTAGGTGATTTACGGTCAGTCCTTTAATAATTGGATAGTGATTGTTCTGTAGGTGATTTACGGTCAGTCCTTTAATAATTGGATAGTGATTGTTCTGTAGGTGATTTACGGTCAGTCCTTTAATAATTGGACAGTGATTGTTCTGTAGGTGATTTACGGTCAGTCCTTTAATAATTGGACAGTGATTGTTCTGTAGGTGATTTACGGTCAGTCCTTTAATAATTGGACAGTGATTGTTCTGTAGGTGATTTACGGTCAGTCCTTTAATAATTGGATAGTGATTTTTCTGTAGGTGATTTACGGTCAGTCCTTTAATAATTGGACAGTGATTGTTCTGTAGGTGATTTATGGTCAGTCCTTTAATAATGGATAGTGATTTTTCAGTAGGTGATTTACGGTCAGTCCTTTAATAATTGGACAGTGATTGTTCTGTAGGTGATTTACGGTCAGTCCTTTAATAATAGGACAGTGATTGTTCTGCAGGTGATTTACGGTCAGTCCTTTAATAATTGGACAGTGATTGTTCTGTAGGTGATTTACGGTCAGTCCTTTAATAATTGGACAGTGATTGTTCTGTAGGTGATTTACGGTAAGTCCTTTAATAATTGGACAGTGATTGTTCTGTCGATGATTTACGGTCAGTCCTTTAATAATTGGCCAGTGATTGTTCTGTAGGTGATTTACGGTCAATCCTTTAATAATTGGACAGTGATTGTTCTGTAGGTGATTTACGGTCAGTCCTTTAATAATTGACAGTGATTGTTCTGTAGGTGATTTACGGTCAGTCCTTTATTAATTGACAGTGATTGTTCTGTAGGTGATTTACGGTCAGTCCTTTAATAATTTGACAGTGATTGTTCTGTAGGTGATTTACTGTCAGACCTTTAATAATTGGATAGTGATTGCTCTGTAGGTGATTTACGGTCAGACCTTTAATAATTGGATAGTGATTGCTCTGTGGGTGATTTACGGTCAGTCCTTTAATAATTGGACAGTGATTGTTCTGTAGGTGATTTACGGTCAGACCTTTAATAATTGGATAGTGATTGCTCTGTGGGTGATTTACGGTCAGTCCTTTAATAATTGGACAGTGATTGTTCTGTAGGTGATTTACGGTCGGACCTTTAATAATTGGACAGTGATTGTTCTGTAGGTGATTTACGGTCAGACCTTCAATAATTGGACAGTGATTGTTCTGTAGGTGATTTACGGTCAGTCCTTTAATAATTGGACAGTGATTGTTCTGTAGGTGATTTACGGTCAGTCCTTTAATAATAGGACAGTGATTGTTCTGTAGGTGATTTACGGTCAGTCCTTCAATAATTGGATAGTAATTGTTCTGTAGATGATTTACGGTCAGGCCTTTAATAATTGGACAGTGACTGTTCTGTAGGTGATTTTCGGTCAGTCCTTTAATAATTGGATAGTGATTGTTCTGTAGGTGATTTACGGTCAGTCCTTTAATAATTGGATAATGATTGTTCTGTAGGTGATTTACGGTCAGTCCTTTAATAATTGGACGGTGATTGTTCTGTAGGTGATTTTCGGTCAGTCCTTTAATAACTGGACAGTGATTGTTCTGTAGGTGATTTACGGTCAGTCCTTTAATAATTGGATAATGATTGTTCTGTAGGTGATTTACGGTCAGTCCTTTAATAATTGGACAGTGATTGTTCTGTAGGTGATTTACGGTCAGTCCTTTAATAATTGGATAATGATTGTTCTGTAGGTGATTTACGGTCAGTCCTTTAATAATTGGACGGTGATTGTTCTGTAGGTGATTTTCGGTCAGTCCTTTAATAATTGGACAGTGATTGTTCTGTAGGTGATTTACTGTCAGTCCTTCAATAATAGGATAGTGATTGTTCTGTAGGTGATTTACGGTCAGTCCTTTAATAATTGGACAGTGATTGTTCTGTAGGTGATTTACGGTCAGTCCATTAATAATTGGATAGTGATTTTTCTGTAGGTGATTTACGGTCAGTCCTTTAATAATTGGACAGTGATTGTTCTGTAGGTGATTTACGGTCAGTCCTTTAATAATAGGACAGTGATTGTTCTGCAGGTGATTTACGGTCAGTCCTTTAATAATTGGACAGTGATTGTTCTGTAGGTGATTTACGGTCAGTCCTTTAATAATTGGATAGTGATTGTTCTGTAGGTGATTTACGGTCAGTCCTTTAATAATTGGATAGTGATTGTTCTGTAGGTGATTTACGGTCAGTCCTTTAATAATTGGACAGTGATTGTTCTGTAGGTGATTTACGGTCAGTCCTTTAATAATTAGGACAGTGATTGTTCTGTAGGTGATTTACGGTCAGTCCTTTAATAATTAGGACAGTGATTGTTCTGTAGGTGATTTACGGTCAGTCCTTTAATAATTGGACAGTGATTGTTCTGTAGGTGATTTACGGTCAGTCCTTTAATAATTGGACAGTGATTGTTCTGTAGGTGATTTACGGTCAGTCCTTTAATAATTAGGACAGTGATTGTTCTGCAGGTGATTTACGGTCAGTCCTTTAATAATTGAACAGTGATTGTTCTGTAGGTGATTTACGGTCAGTCCTTTAATAATTGGACAGTGATTGTTCTGTAGGTGATTTACGGTCAGTCCTTTAATAATTGGACAGTGATTGTTCTGTAGGTGATTTACGGTCAGTCCTTTAATAATTGACAGTGATTGTTCTGTAGGTGATTTATGGTCAGTCCTTTAATAATTTGACAGTGATTGTTCTGTAGGTGATTTACTGTCAGTCCTTTAATAATTGGACAGTGATTGTTCTGTAGGTGATTTACGGTCAGTCCTTTAATAATTGGACAGTGATTGTACTGTCGGTGATTTACGGTCAGTCCTTTAATAATTGGACAGTGATTGTTCTGTAGGTGATTTACGGTCAGTACTTTAATAATTGGCCAGTGATTGTTCTGTAGGTGATTTATGGTCAGTCCTTTAATAATTGGATAGTGATTTTTCAGTAGGTGATTTACGGTCAGTCCTTTAATAATTGGACAGTGATTGTTCTGTAGGTGATTTACGGTCAGTCCTTTAATAATAGGACAGTGATTGTTCTGCAGGTGATTTACGGTCAGTCCTTTAATAATTGGACAGTGATTGTTCTGTAGGTGATTTACGGTCAGTCCTTTAATAATTGGACAGTGATTGTTCTGTAGGTGATTTACGGTAAGTCCTTTAATAATTGGACAGTGATTGTTCTGTCGCTGATTTACGGTCAGTCCTTTAATAATTGGACAGTGATTGTTCTGTAGGTGATTTACGGTCAGTCCTTTAATAATTGGCCAGTGATTGTTCTGTAGGTGATTTACGGTCAGTCCTTTAATAATTGGACAGTGATTGTTCTGTAGGTGATTTACGGTCAGTCCTTTAATAATTGACAGTGATTGTTCTGTAGGTGATTTACGGTCAGTCCTTTATTAATTGACAGTGATTGTTCTGTAGGTGATTTACGGTCAGTCCTTTAATAATTTGACAGTGATTGTTCTGTAGGTGATTTACTGTCAGACCTTCAATAATTGGATAGTGATTGCTCTGTAGGTGATTTACGGTCAGACCTTTAATAATTGGATAGTGATTGCTCTGTGGGTGATTTACGGTCAGTCCTTTAATAATTGGACAGTGATTGTTCTGTAGGTGATTTACGGTCAGACCTTTAATAATTGGACAGTGATTGTTCTGTAGGTGATTTACGGTCAGTCCTTTAATAATTGGACAGTGATTGTTCTGTAGGTGATTTACGGTCAGTCCTTTAATAATAGGACAGTGATTGTTCTGTAGGTGATTTACGGTCAGTCCTTCAATAATTGGATAGTAATTGTTCTGTAGATGATTTACGGTCAGGCCTTTAATAATTGGACAGTGATTGTTCTGTAGGTGATTTATGGTCAGTCATTTAATAATTGGACAGTGATTGTTCTGTAGGTGATTTACGGTCAGTCCTTTAATAATAGGACAGTGATTGTTCTGCAGGTGATTTACGGTCAGTCCTTTAATAATTGGACAGTGATTGTTCTGTAGGTGATTTACGGTCAGTCCTTTAATAATTGGACAGTGATTGTTCTGTAGGTGATTTACGGTCTGTCATTTAATAATTGGACAGTGATTGTTCTGTAGGTGATTTACGGTCAGTCCTTTAATAATTGGACAGTGATTGTTCTGTCTGTGATTTACGGTCAGTCCTTTAATAATTGACAGTGATTGTTCTGTAGGTGATTTACGGTCAGTCCTTTAATAATTGGATAGTGATTGTTCTGTAGGTGATTTATGGTCAGTCCTTTAATAATTGGACAGTGATTGTTCTGTAGGTGATTTACGGTCAGTCCTTTAATAATTGGACAGTGATTGTTCTGTTGGTGATTTACGGTCAGTCCTTTAATAATTGGACAGTGATTGTTCTGCAGGTGATTTAAGCTCAGTCCTTTAATAATTGGACAGTGATTGTTCTGTCTGTGATTTACGGTCAGTCCTTTAATAATTGGACAGTGATTGTTCTGCAGGTGATTTACGGTCAGTCCTTTAATAATTGGACAGTGATTGTTCTGTAGGTGATTTACGGTCAGTCCTTTAATAATTGGACAGTGATTGTTCTGTAGGTGATTTACGGTCAGTCCTTTAATAATTGGACAGTGATTGTTCTGTAGGTGATTTACGGTCAGTCCTTTAATAATTGGACAGTGATTGTTCTGTAGGTGATTTACGGTCAGTCCTTTAATAATTGGACAGTGATTGTTCTGTAGGTGATTTACGGTCAGTCCTTTAATAATTGGATAGTGATTGTTCTGTAGGTGATTTACCGTCAGTCCTTTAATAATTGACAGTGATTGTTCTGCAGGTGATTTACGGTCAGTCCTTTAATAATTGGACAGTGATTCTTCTGTAGGTGATTTACGGTCAGTCCTTTGATAATTGGACAGTGATTGTTCTGTCGGTGATTTACGGTCAGTCCTTTAATAATTGACAGTGATTGTTCTGTAGGTGATTTACGGTCAGTCCTTTAATAATTGGACAGTGATTGTTCGGTAGGTGATTTACGGTCAGTCCTTTAATAATTGACAGTGATTGTTCTGTAGGTGATTTACTGTCAGTCCTTTAATAATTGGACAGTGATTGTTCTGTAGGTGATTTACGGTCAGTCCTTTAATAATTGAACAGTGATTGTTCTGTCGGTGATTTACGGTCAGTCCTTTAATAATTGACAGTGATTGTTCTGCAGGTGATTTACGGTCAGTCCTTTAATAATTGGACAGTGATTGTTCTGTAGGTGATTTACGGTCAGTCCTTTAATAATTGACAGTGATTGTTCTGCAGGTGATTTACGGTCAGTCCTTTAATAATTGGACAGTGATTGTTCTGTAGGTGATTTACGGTCAGTCCTTTAATAATTGGACAGTGATTGTTCTGTAGGTGATTTACTGTCAGTCCTTTAATAATTGGATAGTGATTGTTCTGTAGGTGATTTACGGTCAGTCCTTTAATAATTGTACAGTGATTGTTCTGTCGGTGATTTTCGGTCAGTCCTTTAATAATTGGACAGTGATTGTTCTGTAGGTGATTTACGGTCAGACCTTTAATAATTGGACAGTGATTGTTCTGTCGGTGATTTACGGTCAGTCCTTTAATAATTGGATAGTGATTGTTCTGTAGGTGATTTACGGTCAGACCTTTAATAATTGGACAGTGATTGTTCTGTCGGTGATTTACGGTCAGTCCTTTAATAATTGGACAGTGATTGTTCTCTAGGTGATTTACGGTCAGTCCTTTAATAATTGGATAGTGATTGTTCTGTAGGTGATTTACGGTCAGTCCTTTAATAATTGGATAGTGATTGTTCTGTAGGTGATTTACGGTCAGACCTTTAATAATTGGACAGTGATTGTTCTGTCGGTGATTTACGGTCAGTCCTTTAATAATTGGATAGTGATTGTTCTGTAGGTGATTTACGGTCAGACCTTTAATAATTGGACAGTGATTGTTCTGTCGGTGATTTACGGTCAGTCCTTTAATAATTGGACAGTGATTATTCTCTAGGTGATTTACGGTCAGTCCTTTAATAATTGGACAGTGATTGTTCTGTAGGTGATTTACGGTCAGTTCTTTAATAATAGGACAGTGATTGTTCTGTTGGTGATTTACGGTCAGTCCTTTAATAATTGGACAGTGATTGTTCTGTCGGTGATTTACGGTCAGTCCTTTAATAATAGGACAGTGATTGTTCTGTAGGTAATTTACGGTCAGTCCTTTAATAATTGACAGTGATTGTTCTGTAGGTGATTTACGATCAGTCCTTTAATAATTGGATAGTGATTGTTCTGTAGGTGATTTACGGTCAGTCCTTTAATAATTGGACAGTGATTGTTCTGTAGGTGATTTACAGTCAGTCCTTTAATAATTGGACAGTGATTGTTCTGTAGGTGATTTACGGTCAGTCCTTTAATAATTGGACAGTGATTGTTCTGTAGGTGATTTACGGTCAGTCCTTTAATAATTGGACAGTGATTGTTCTGTAGGTGATTTACGGTCAGTCCTTTAATAATTGGACAGTGATTGTTCTGTCGGTGATTTACGGTCAGTCCTTTAATAATAGGACAGTGATTGTTCTGTAGGTGATTTACGGTCAGTCCTTTAATAATTGGACAGTGATTGTTCTGTAGGTGATTTACGGTCAGTCCTTTAATAATTGGACAGTGATTGTTCTGTAGGTGATTTACGGTCAGTCCTTTAATAATTGGACAGTGATTGTTCTGTAGGTGATTTACGGTCAGTCCTTTAATAATTGGACAGTGATTGTTCTGTAGGTGATTTACGGTCAGTCCTTTAATAATTGGCCAGTGATTGTTCTGTAGGTGATTTACGGTCAGTCCTTTAATAATTGGACAGTGATTGTTCTGTAGGTGATTTACGGTCAGTCCTTTAATAATTGACAGTGATTGTTCTGTCGGTGATTTACGGTCAGTCCTTTAATAATTGGACAGTGATTGTTCTGTAGGTGATTTACGGTCAGTCCTTTAATAATTGACAGTGATTGTTCTGTAGGTGATTTACGGTCAGTCCTTTAATAATTGGACAGTGATTGTTCTGTAGGTGATTCAAGGTCAGTCCTTTAATGATAGGACACTGATTGTTCTGTAGGTGATTTACGGTCAGTCCTTTAATAATTGACAGTGATTGTTCTGTAGGTGATTTACGGTCAGTCCTTTAATAATTGGAAAGTGATTGTTCTGCAGGTGATTCAAGGTCAGTCCTTTAATAATTGGACAGTGATTGTTCTGTAGGTGATTTACGGTCAGTCCTTTAATAATTGGACAGTGATTGTTCTGTAGGTGATTTACGGTCAGTCCTTTAATAATAGTACAGTGATTGTTCTGTAGGTGATTTACGGGCTGTCCTTTAATAATTGGATAGTGATTGTTCTGTAGGTGATTTACGGTCAGTCCTTTAATAATTGACAGTGATTGTTCTGTATGTGATTTACGGTCAGTCCTTTAATAATTGGATAGTGATTGTTCTGTAGGTGATTTACGGTCAGTCCTTTAATAATTGACAGTGATTGTTCTGTAGGTGATTTACGGTCAGTCCTTTAATAATTGGACAGTGATTGTTCTGTAGGTGATTTACGGTCAGTCCTTTAATAATTGGACAGTGATTGTTCTGTAGGTGATTTACGGTCAGTCCTTTAATAATTGACAGTGATTGTTCTGTAGGTTATTTACGGTCAGTCCTTTATTAATTGACAGTGATTGTTCTGTAGGTGATTTACGGTCAGTCCTTTAATAATTGGACAGTGATTGTTCTGTAGGTGATTTACGGTCAGTCCTTTAATAATTGGACAGTGATTGTTCTGTCGGTGATTTACGGTCAGTCCTTTAATAATTGGACAGTGATTGTTCTGTAGGTGATTTACGGGCTGTCCTTTAATAATTGGATAGTGATTGTTCTGTAGGTGATTTACGGTCAGTCCTTTAATAATTGACAGTGATTGTTCTGTATGTGATTTACGGTCAGTCCTTTAATAATTGGATAGTGATTGTTCTGTAGGTGATTTACGGTCAGTCCTTTAATAATTGACAGTGATTGTTCTGTAGGTGATTTACGGTCAGTCCTTTAATAATTGGACAGTGATTGTTCTGTAGGTGATTTACGGTCAGTCCTTTAATAATTGGACAGTGATTGTTCTGTAGGTGATTTACGGTCAGTCCTTTAATAATTGACAGTGATTGTTCTGTAGGTGATTTATGGTCAGTCCTTTATTAATTGACAGTGATTGTTCTGTAGGTGATTTACGGTCAGTCCTTTAATAATTGGACAGTGATTGTTCTGTAGGTGATTTACGGTCATTCCTTTAATAATTCGACAGTGATTGTTCTGTAGGTGATTTACGGTCAGTCCTTTAATAATTGGACAGTGATTGTTCTGTCGGTGATTTACGGTCAGTCCTTTAATAATTGGACAGTGATTGTTCTGTAGGTGATTTACGGTCTGTCCTTTAATAATTGGAGAGTGATTGTTCTGTAGGTGATTTACGGTCAGTCCTTTAATAATTGGACAGTGATTGTTCTGGAGGTGATTTACGGTCTGTCCTTTAATAATTGGACAGTGATTGTTCTGTAGGTGATTTACGGTCAGTCCTTTAATAATTGGACAGTGATTGTTCTGTAGGTGATTTACGGTCAGTCCTTTATTCATAGTACAGTGATTGTTCTGTAGGTGATTTACGGTCAGTCCTTTAATAATTTGACAGTGATTGTTCTGTAGGTGATTTACGGTCAGTCCTTTAATAATTGGACAGTGATTGTTCTGTAGGTGATTTACGGTCAGTCCTTTAATCATAGTACAGTGATTGTTCTGTAGGTGATTTACGGTCAGTCCTTTAATAATTGGATAGTGATTGTTCTGTAGGTGATTTACGGTCAGTCCTTTAATAATAGTACAGTGATTGTTCTGTCGGTGATTTATGGTCAGTCCTTTAATAATTGGACAGTGGTTGTTCTGTAGGTGATTTACGGTCAGTCCTTTAATAATAGTACAGTGATTGTTCTGTAGGTGATTTATGGTCAGTCCTTTAATAATTGGACAGTGATTGTTCTGTAGGTGATTTACGGTCAGTCCTTTAATAATAGTACAGTGATTGTTCTGTAGGTGATTTATGGTCAGTCCTTTAATAATTGGACAGTGATTGTTCTGTAGGTGATTTACGGTCAGTCCTTTAATAATTGGATAGTGATTGTTCTGTAGGTGATTTACGGTCAGTCCTTTAATAATTGACAGTGATTGTTCTGTAGGTGATTTACTGTCAGTCCTTTAATAAATGACAGTGATTGTTCTGTAGGTGATTTACTGTCAGTCCTTTAATAATTCACAGTGATTGTTCTGTCGGTGATTTACGGTCAGTCCTTTAATAATTGGACAGTGATTGTTCTGTAGGTGATTTACGGTCAGTCCTTTAATAATTGGACAGTGATTGTTCTGTAGGTGATTTACGGTCAGTCCTTTAATAATTGACAGTGATTGTTCTGTAGGTGATTTACTGTCAGTCCTTTAATAATTCACAGTGATTGTTCTGTCGGTGATTGACGGTCAGTCCTTTAATAATTGACAGTGATTGTTCTGTAGGTGATTTACTGTCAGTTCTTTAATAATTGACAGTGATTGTTCTGTCGGTGATTGACGGTCAATCCTTTATTGTTTGGATTGACATTTCTCTGATGAAGAATTGTGAACAGTTCCTTATCATTTAAATGCACGAATAATTCTCCCTTGGAAGTTTTTTGTTTAACTGAGGATTTTCCTAATGTTGCTTTCTAGACAATCCCTCATAACCTGTGATGGAAAATTCTCTTGAGTTTCTTTATGTACAGTCCCTTATTTGTGGTGACGTGATTTCCACTTCTGTGATTTGTGGAATCTCTTTGAGCCACATATACACAGATGTAAATCTATTTCTGTATCTGTGTGTCCATTATTCAGCTTAATAAAGAATGAGTTTGGAATAAGTTCTCATTTTGTGATACGTTATCAATATAAAGCAGGTCTTTTCTGAGAAGCAGGAACTTGTTTCCCACTGCAGTGAATTGAATTTTCATTATTGACCCTGACCCATGCAGTTAAACAGGTCAGTTTACCTGTCTCAGTGTCACCAATGTCTCAGGGTTGTCCAATCAGACAGTTTGATGTTTGAAGTGACAGGGATTGTATTATTTGTTTGTTCTGTGTGTCCCTCCTTCATATTTCTATTTTAATATACCGTGTTCTATTGATACTGTTGTGTTTATCTGACTGTCAGTAATATGATGTTGTAAGGTGAGAGTCTCAGAGCAGGAATCCTTTGTTTGCAAATCAGGTGTCCAATGAACCGATCAGTGACTGCTCCACGACAACCTAAAATCATCATTTCTCACAGAAAATGTGGTCAGACTTTATTGTTAAATGGGTTGAAAATGAATTCTACCTTATTAATGTCATAGAGTGATGGAGTTATTCCGCTCAGAAACAGGCCTTTCAGCCCATCGTGTCTGTGCCGGCCATCAAGCACCTATATGTTGTAATCCCATTTTCCAGCACTTGTCCTGTAGCCTTGTATACTATGGCATTTCAAGTGTTCATCTAAAGACTTAAATGTTGAGTGTTCTTGCTTCGACCACCTCTTCAGGCAGTGTGTTCCAGATTCCAACCACCCGCTGGGTGAAAACATTTTGCCTCAAATCTCCTCTGTATCTCCTGCCCCTAACCTTAAATCGATATCGCCTGGTTGACACCTTATTGACACCTCCGCAATGGGAAAATGTTTCTTCCAATCTATCCTATCAAAGCCCCTCATAATTTTGTATACATCAATCATGTACCACCTCAGACTTCTCTGCTGGAAGGAAAACAACCCTCGCCTTTTCAGTCTCTCTTCATAGCTGAAATGCTCCAGCCCAGGCAACATTCTGGTGAATCACCTCTGCACCTTCTGTTGTGCAATCACATCCTTCCTATAGTGTGTTGACCAGAACCATACGCAGTACTCCAGCTGTGGCTTACCCAGAGTTTTATGCAGCTTCATTATAGCATCCCTGCTCCAATATTCTATGCCTCAGCTAATAAAGGCATGTATCCCAGAAGCCTTTCTAACCATCTTATCTACCTGTGCTGTTGCCTTCAGTAATATATGGACAAGGACACCCCACTCCCTCTGACCCTCTGTACTGTCTAGGGTCGTACCATCCATTGTATATTAACTTGCCTTATTAGTCCTCCCAAAATGCATCACCTCACACTTCTCAGGATTAAATTCAATTTGCCACTGCTCTGCCCATCTATATCATCCTGTAATCTAAGGATTTCCTCCTTACTATTTACAACACCATCATTCTTTGTGTCATCTGAGAACTTACTGATCATACCACCTATATTCAGGTCTAAATCATTAATGTACACTACAAACAGCAAGGGTCCCAGCATCGATCCCTGTGGTACACCACTGGTCACAGACTTCCATTCGCAAAATCAACCCTCGACCATCACCCTCTGCCTCCTGCCACTAAGCCAATTTTGGATCCAATTTGAAATTCTAGTAAACAAGTGAGTGAATGTTTCTGAACAGTCTACAAGTGTGTAAATTTTTATCGCATGTTATCACTGTTTCTCTCTGGCTGTCTGAGCATTCAGCTGCTTTGTTCTGAGCTCTTAACCTCAGTCAGTTTGTCTGTGTTGGGTTAGGTGCTCGTTCAGCACCAGTCAGGAATGGAGCCTGAGATCTTCCTCTGTGCGGTACGCAGTAACATACTCTGTGAGATCCGTTGACTCTGCACAGACTGGGATCTTCCTGTGCGCTGTGTATGCATCTCAGCACCTGACTGGCTGAGATCCGTTCACTCTGCAAAGGCCAGGAATGGAGCCTGGGATCTTTCTGTGCTCTGTATGGAACTCAGTACCAGACTGGGTACATATCTTTAATTATATCTATCCAATTCCCGCCTCTCTCCCCTGCAGCCGGTCTGGGTGTACCTGAGTGAGCAGATTGATCTTCCTCATTCAGATATCTCACACACTGGGGGAACAGACAGGCGTTTCTGTGGCCGCAAATGAGACTCCAGGATTGTATGTTGCCTCCCTGGTGCTCGGGTCAAGGATGTCTCAGAGCGGCTGCTGGACATTCTGAAGGGAGAGGGTGAATAGTCAGAGATCGTGGTACACATTGGTACCAACGACATAGGTAGAAATAGGGATGAGTTCCTGCAACAAGAATTTAGGGTGCGAGGAAGCAGATTAAAAAGGAGGACCTCTAAGGTTGCAATCTCTGGATTCCTCCCAGTGCCACGTGCTAATGACTTTAGAAATAGGAGGATAGAGCAGATGAATATCTGGCTGAGGAGATCATGCAGGAGGGAGGGCTTCAGTTTCCTGGATCACTGGGTATATTTCTGGCAAAAGTGGGACTTGTCCAAGTTGGACAGGTTGCACCTGAAATGGAAAGGGACAAGCATCCTTGTTTGGAGGTTTGTTCATTCTTTATTGGGGGGTTGGGGGTAGGCGGTTAAACTAATCGGCAGGGGGTTGGGATACAGAGCGGAGGTACAGTAGAGGGTAATGTGGAACAGAACGTGAGTCTGCTGGAAGGCAGAGCAAATATAGACCTGGTAAGGCAGAAGAGAAAAATGCAAGGTTGGATTGTAACTATTTCAAAAACAGGAGTCTCATTAGTAAGGTGGATAAATTGAGGTTGTTGATTAGCACAAAGCATTATGATATTGCTATCGCAGAGACATGGTTGTGGGCGGGGCAGGACTGGCAGCTCAATATTCCAGGGTATAGAATCTTCAAGTGTGACAGGGGAGGGGGTAAAAGTGGAGGTGGCATTGCACTGTTGATCAAGGAGTCATTTACTGCAGTAAGAAGGGATGATATCTTAGAAGGTTCCTTAAATGAGGCCATATGGGTGGAACTTAAAAACATAAAGGGGGCAATCACCTGGCTGGGAGTGTACTACAGGCTGCCAAACAGTCAGAGAGAGATAGAGGAGCAGATATATAGGCAAATTTCAGGGGTGCAAAAATAATAGGGTAGTATTAGTAGGGGATTTCAACTTCCCTGATATCAACTGCGATAGTCTTAGTGCAAAAGGCTTAAAGGGGAATGAATTCTTAAAATGCATACAGGAGAGCTTTTTGAGCCAGTACATCAGACGTCCTGCAAGAGAAGGGGCAGTACTGGACTTAACACTAGGGAATGAAACTGGACAAGTGGTAGAAGTGTCAGTGAGGGAGCATTTCGGTGCTAGTGACCATAACTCTAAGATTTAAGGTAGTTATGGATAAGGACAAAGACAGACCGAAACTAAAGGGACTGAATTGGGGGAAGGCCGATTTTAAGATGATGAAACAGGATGGGGCCAAAGTGGACTGTGAGCAGCTACTTGTAGGAAAGTCCATATCAGATCAATGGGCATCATTCAAAGAGAAAATAGTGAGAGTTCAGAGCCAACATGCACCCGTTAAGGTGATGGGGAGGACTAACAGGTCCAGGGAACACTGGATGTCAAGAGATACAGAGGATTGGATCAGAAACAGAAGGAAGCTTATTGCAGATTCAGAGTGCTGACAAACAGCGGAGGCACTAGAGGAGTATAGAAAGTGTAGAGGGGAACTTAAAAAAAGTAATTAGGAGAGCGAAGAGGGGACATGAAAAAATACTGGCACGCAAGAGAAAGGAAAATCCTAAAGCAATTTATCAGTATGTCAAGGGCAAGAAGATAACCAGGGAAAGATTAGGGACCATTAAGCACCAAAGTGGCAACCTGTGTGTGGAGCCGGAGGGCACAGGTGAGGTTTTAAATGATTACTTTTCATCTGTGTTCACTATGGAGAAGGATGATGTAGGTGTAGAGATCAGGGAGGGGGATTGTGATATACTTGAACATGTTAGCATTGAAAGGGAGGAAGTATTAGCAGTTTTAGTGGGCTTGAAAGTAGATAAATCCCCAGGCTCAGATGAAATGTATCCCTGGCTGTTATGTGAGGCAAGAGAGGCGATTGCAGGGGCTTTGTAACAAGTTTTCAAATCCTCTTTATCCAGAGGAAAGGTACCAGAGGACTGGAGGATAGTGAATGTGGTACCATTATTTAAGAAGGGTAGCAGGGATATGCTAGGTATTTACAGGTCAGTGAGTCTAACATCAGTGGTAGGGAAACGATTGGAAAAAGATGCGAGGGACAGGATTAATCTCCACTTGGAGAGGCAGGGATTAATCAGGGATAGTCAGCATGGCATTTTCAGGGGGAGATCGTGTCTGACTAACTTGATTAAATTTTTCGAGGAGATGACCAGATGTGTAGATGAAGGTAAAGCAGTCGATGTAGTCTACATGGACTTCAGTAAGGGTTTTGTTAAGGTCCCACATGGGAGATTGGTTGAGAAGGTAATAGCCCATGGGATCCAGGGCAATTTGGCAAATTCGATCCAAAAGTGGCTTTGTGGCAGGAGGCAGAGGGTAACAGGCGAGGGCTGTTTTTGCGATTGGAAGCCTGTGACCAGTGGTGTACCACGGGGATTGGTACTGGGATCCTTGCTGTTTGTAGTGTACATTAATGATTTAGATGTGAATATAGGAGATATGATCAGTAAGTTCACAGATGATACAAAAATTACAGTGCGCAATATTATGGATAATTGTTAAATTAGATGTTATCACTAATACACAGGGGATAATATTCCAGTTAATTGTTAAATTAGATATCAACACTAATACACAGGGGATAATATTCCAGTTAATTGTTAAATTAGATATCATCACTAATACACAGGGAATAATATTCCAGTTAATTGTTAAATTAGATATCATCACTAATATAGAGGGGATAATATTCCAGTTAATTGTTAAATTAGATGTCATCACTAATACACAGGGAATAATATTCCAGTTAATTGTTAAATTAGATGTCATCACTAATACACAGGTGATAATATTCCAGTTAATTGTGAAATTAGATATCATCACTGATACACAGGTGATAATATTCCAGTTAATTGTTAAATTAGATATCATCACTAATACACAGGTGATAATATTCCAGTTAATTGTTAAATTAGATATCGTCACTAATACACAGGGGATAATATTCCAGTTAATTGTTAAATTAGATATCGTCACTAATACACAGGGGATAATATTCCAGTTAATTGTTAAATTAGATATCGTCACTAATACACAGGGGATAATATTCCAGTTAATTGTTAAATTAGATATCTTCACTAATACACAGGTGATAATATTCCAGTTAATTGTTAAATTAGATATCATCACTAATACACAGGTGATAATATTCCAGTTAATTGTTAAATTAGATATCATCACTAATACACAGGTGATAATATTCCAGTTAATTGTTAAATTAGATGTCGTCACTAATACACAGGGGATAATATTCCAGTTAATTGTTAAATTAGATGTCATCACTAATACACAGGTGATAATATTCCAGTTAATTGTTAAATTAGATGTCGTCACTAATACACAGGGGATAATATTCCAGTTAATTGTTAAATTAGAAGTCATCACTAATACACAGGTGATAATATTCCAGTTAATTGTTAAATTAGATATCATCACTAATACACAGGTGATAATTTTCCAGTTAATTGTTAAATTAGATGTCATCACTAATACACAGGTGATAATATTCCAGTTAATTGTTAAATTAGATATCATCACTAATACACAGGTGATAATATTCCAGTTAATTGTTAAATTAGATATCGTCACTAATACACAGGTGATAATATTCCAGTTAATTGTTAAATTAGATGTCATCACTAATACACAGGTGATAATATTCCAGTTAATTGTTAAATTAGATATCATCACTAATACACAGGTGATAATATTCCAGTTAATTGTTAAATTAGATATCATCACTAATACACAGGTGATAATATTCCAGTTAATTGTTAAATTAGATATCGTCACTAATACACAGGTGATAATATTCCAGTTAATTGTTAAATTAGATATCATCACTAATACACAGGTGATAATATTCCAGTTAATTGTTAAATTAGATGTCATCACTAATACACAGGTGATAATATTCCAGTTAATTGTTAAATTAGATGTCATCACTAATACACAGGTGATAATATTCCAGTTAATTGTTAAATTAGATATCATCACTAATACACAGGTGATAATATTCCAGTTAATTGTTAAATTAGATATCATCACTAATACACAGGTGATAATATTCCAGTTAATTGTTAAATTAGATATCGTCACTAATACACAGGTGATAATATTCCAGTTAATTGTTAAATTAGATATCGTCACTAATACACAGGTGATAATATTTCAGTTAATTGTTAAATTAGATATCATCACTAATACACAGGTGATAATATTCCAGTTAATTGTTAAATTAGATGTCATCACTAATACACAGGTGATAATATTCCAGTTAATTGTTAAATTAGAAGTCATCACTAATACACAGATGATAATATTCCAGTTAATTGTTAAATTAGATATCATCACTAATACACAGGTGATAATATTCCAGTTAATTGTTAAATTAGATGTCATCACTAATACACAGGGTATAATATTCCAGTTAATTGTTAAATTAGATGTCATCACTAATACACAGAGGATAATATTCCAGTTAATTGTTAAATTAGATATCATCACTAATACACAGGTGATAATATTCCAGTTAATTGTTAAATTTGATATCGTCACTAATACACAGGTGATAATATTCCAGTTAATTGTTAAATTAGATATCATCACTAATACACAGGTGATAATATTCCAGTTAATTGTTAAATTAGATGTCATCACTAATACATAGGTGATAATATTCCAGTTAATTGTTAAATTAGATGTCATCACCAGTACACAGGTGATAATATTCCTGTTAATTGTTAAATTAGATATCATCACTAATACACAGGTGATAATATTCCAGTTAATTGTTAAATTAGATATCATCACTAATACACAGGTGATAATATTCCAGTTAATTGTTAAATTAGATATCATCACTAATACACAGGTGATAATATTCCAGTTAATTGTTAAATTAGATATCATCACTAATACACAGGGGATAATATTCCAGTTAATTGTTAAATTAGATATCATCACTAATACACAGGTGATAATATTCCAGTTAATTGTTAAATTAGATATCATCACTAATACACAGGGGATAATATTCCAGTTAATTGTTAAATTAGATGTCATCACTAATACACAGAGGATAATATTCCAGTTAATTGTTAAATTAGATATCATCACTAATACACAGGTGATAATTTTCCAGTTAATTGTTAAATTAGATATCATCACTAATACACAGGTGATAATATTCCAGTTAATTGTTAAATTAGATATCGTCACTAATACACAGAGGATAATATTCCAGTTAATTGTTAAATTAGATATCATCACTAATACACAGGTGATAATTTTCCAGTTAATTGTTAAATTAGATATCATCACTAATACACAGGTGATAATATTCCAGTTAATTGTTAAATTAGATGTCATCACGAATACACAGGTGATAATATTCCAGTTAATTGTTAAATTAGATATCATCACTAATACACAGGTGATAATATTCCAGTTAATTGTTAAATTAGATGTCATCACTAATACACAGGTGATAATATTCCAGTTAATTGTTAAATTAGATGTCATCACGAATACACAGGTGATAATATTCCAGTTAATTGTTAAATTAGATATCATCACTAATACACAGGTGATAATATTCCAGTTAATTGTTAAATTAGATGTCATCACTAATACACAGGTGATAATATTCCAGTTAATTGTTAAATTAGATATCATCACTAATACACAGGTGATAATATTCCAGTTAATTGTTAAATTAGATGTCATCACTAATACACAGGTGATAATATTCCAGTTAATTGTTAAATTAGATATCATCACTAATACACAGGTGATAATATTCCAGTTAATTGTTAAATTAGATATCATCACTAATACACAGGTGATAATATTCCAGTTAATTGTTAAATTAGATATCGTCACTAATACACAGGTGATAATATTCCAGTTAATTGTTAAATTAGATATCGTCACTAATACACAGGTGATAATATTTCAGTTAATTGTTAAATTAGATATCATCACTAATACACAGGTGATAATATTCCAGTTAATTGTTAAATTAGATGTCATCACTAATACACAGGTGATAATATTCCAGTTAATTGTTAAATTAGAAGTCATCACTAATACACAGATGATAATATTCCAGTTAATTGTTAAATTAGATATCATCACTAATACACAGGTGATAATATTCCAGTTAATTGTTAAATTAGATGTCATCACTAATACACAGGGGATAATATTCCAGTTAATTGTTAAATTAGATGTCATCACTAATACACAGAGGATAATATTCCAGTTAATTGTTAAATTAGATATCATCACTAATACACAGGTGATAATATTCCAGTTAATTGTTAAATTTGATATCGTCACTAATACACAGGTGATAATATTCCAGTTAATTGTTAAATTAGATATCATCACTAATACACAGGTGATAATATTCCAGTTAATTGTTAAATTAGATGTCATCACTAATACATAGGTGATAATATTCCAGTTAATTGTTAAATTAGATGTCATCACCAGTACACAGGTGATAATATTCCTGTTAATTGTTAAATTAGATATCATCACTAATACACAGGTGATAATATTCCAGTTAATTGTTAAATTAGATATCATCACTAATACACAGGTGATAATATTCCAGTTAATTGTTAAATTAGATATCATCACTAATACACAGGTGATAATATTCCAGTTAATTGTTAAATTAGATATCATCACTAATACACAGGGGATAATATTCCAGTTAATTGTTAAATTAGATATCATCACTAATACACAGGTGATAATATTCCAGTTAATTGTTAAATTAGATATCATCACTAATACACAGGGGATAATATTCCAGTTAATTGTTAAATTAGATGTCATCACTAATACACAGAGGATAATATTCCAGTTAATTGTTAAATTAGATATCATCACTAATACACAGGTGATAATTTTCCAGTTAATTGTTAAATTAGATATCATCACTAATACACAGGTGATAATATTCCAGTTAATTGTTAAATTAGATATCGTCACTAATACACAGAGGATAATATTCCAGTTAATTGTTAAATTAGATATCATCACTAATACACAGGTGATAATTTTCCAGTTAATTGTTAAATTAGATATCATCACTAATACACAGGTGATAATATTCCAGTTAATTGTTAAATTAGATGTCATCACGAATACACAGGTGATAATATTCCAGTTAATTGTTAAATTAGATATCATCACTAATACACAGGTGATAATATTCCAGTTAATTGTTAAATTAGATGTCATCACTAATACACAGGTGATAATATTCCAGTTAATTGTTAAATTAGATGTCATCACGAATACACAGGTGATAATATTCCAGTTAATTGTTAAATTAGATATCATCACTAATACACAGGTGATAATATTCCAGTTAATTGTTAAATTAGATGTCATCACTAATACACAGGTGATAATATTCCAGTTAATTGTTAAATTAGATATCATCACTAATACACAGCTGATAATATTCCAGATAATTGTTAAATTAGATATCATCACTAATACACAGGTGATAATATTCCAGTTAATTGTTAAATTAGATATCATCACTAATACACAGGTGATAATTTTCCAGTTAATTGTTAAATTAGATATCATCACTAATACACAGGTGATAATATTCCAGTTAATTGTTAAATTAGATGTCATCACTAATACACAGGTGATAATATTCCATTTAATTGTTAAATTAGATATTATCACTAATACACAGGTGATAATATTCCAGTTAATTGTTAAATTAGATGTCATCACTAATACACAGGTGATAATATTCCAGTTAATTGTTAAATTAGATATCATCACTAATACACAGGTGATAATATTCCAGTTAATTGTTAAATTAGATATCATCACTAATACACAGGTGATAATATTCCAGTTAATTGTTAAATTAGATATCATCACTAATACACAGGTGATAATATTCCAGTTAATTGTTAAATTAGATATCATCACTAATACACAGGTGATAATATTCCAGTTAATTGTTAAATTAGATATCATCACTAATACACAGGTGATAATATTCCAGTTAATTGTTGAATTAGATATCATCACTAATACACAGGTGATAATATTCCAGTTAATTGTTAAATTAGATGTCATCACTAATACACAGGTGATAATATTCCAGTTAATTGTTAAATTAGATATCATCACTAATACACAGGTGATAATATTCCAGTTAATTGTTAAATTAGATATCATCACTAATACACAGGTGATATTCCAGTTAATTGTTAAATTAGATATCATCACTAATACACAGGTGATAATATTCCAGTTAATTGTTAAATTAGATGTCATCACTAATACACAGCTGATAATATTCCAGTTAATTGTTAAATTAGATATCATCACTAATACACAGGTGATAATATTCCGGTTAATTGTTAAATTAGATGTCATCACAAATACACAGGTGATAATATTCCAGTTAATTGTTAAATTAGATGTCATCACTAATACACAGGTGATAATATTCCAGTTAATTGTTAAATTAGATGTCATCACGAATACACAGGTGATAATATTCCAATTAATTGTTAAATTAGATATCATCACTAATACACAGGTGATAATATTCCAGTTAATTGTTAAATTAGATGTCATCACTAATACACAGGTGATAATATTCCAGTTAATTGTTAAATTAGATGTCATCACTAATACACAGGTGATAATATTCCAGTTAATTGTTAAATTAGATATCATCACTAATACACAGGTGATAATATTCCAGTTAATTGTTAAATCAGATATCATCACTAATACACAGGTGATAATATTCCAGTTAATTGTTAAATTAGATATCATCACTAATACACAGGTGATAATATTCCAGTTAATTGTTAAATTAGATATCATCACTAATACACAGGTGATAATATTCCAGTTAATTGTTAAATTAGATATCATCACTAATACACAGGTGATAATATTCAAGTTAATTGTTAAATTAGATATCATCACTAATACACAGGTGATAATATTCCAGTTAATTGTCAAATTAGATATCATCACTAATACACAGGTGATAATATTCAAGTTAATTGTTAAATTAGATATCATCACTAATACACAGGTGATAATATTCCAGTTAATTGTTAAATTAGATGTCATCACTAATACACAGGTGATAATATTCCAGTTAATTGTTAAATTAGATGTCATCACGAATACACAGGTGATAATATTCCAGTTAATTGTTAAATTAGATGTCATCACTAATACACAGGTGATAATATTCCAGTTAATTGTTAAATTAGATGTCATCACTAATACACAGGTGATAATATTCCAGTTAATTGTTAAATTAGATATCATCACTAATACACAGGTGATAATATTCCAGTTAATTGTTAAATTAGATATCATCACTAATACACAGGTGATAATATTCCAGTTAATTGTTAAATTAGATATCATCACTAATACACAGCTGATAATATTCCAGTTAATTGTTAAATTAGATATCATCACTAATACACAGGTGATAATATTCCAGTTAATTGTTAAATTAGATATCATCACTAATACACAGGTGATAATTTTCCAGTGAATTGTTAAATTAGATATCATCACTAATACACAGGTGATAATATTCCAGTTAATTGTTAAATTAGATGTCATCACTAATACACAGGTGATAATATTCCAGTTAATTGTTAAATTAGATATCATCACTAATACACAGGTGATAATATTCCAGTTAATTGTTAAATTAGATGTCATCACTAATACTCAGGTGATAATATTCCAGTTAATTGTTAAATTAGATATCATCACTAATACACAGGTGATAATATTCCAGTTAATTGTTAAATTAGATATCATCACTAATACAAAGGTGATAATATTCCAGTTAATTGTTAAATTAGATATCATCACTAATACACAGGTGATAATATTCCAGTTAATTGTTAAATTAGATGTCATCACTAATACACAGGTGATAATATTCCAGTTAATTGTTAAATTAGATATCATCACTAATACACAGCTGATAATATTCCAGATAATTGTTAAATTAGATATCATCACTAATACACAGGTGATAATATTCCAGTTAATTGTTAAATTAGATATCATCACTAATACACAGGTGATAATTTTCCAGTTAATTGTTAAATTAGATATCATCACTAATACACAGGTGATAATATTCCAGTTAATTGTTAAATTAGATGTCATCACTAATACACAGGTGATAATATTCCATTTAATTGTTAAATTAGATATTATCACTAATACACAGGTGATAATATTCCAGTTAATTGTTAAATTAGATGTCATCACTAATACACAGGTGATAATATTCCAGTTAATTGTTAAATTAGATATCATCACTAATACACAGGTGATAATATTCCAGTTAATTGTTAAATTAGATATCATCACTAATACACAGGTGATAATATTCCAGTTAATTGTTAAATTAGATATCATCACTAATACACAGGTGATAATATTCCAGTTAATTGTTAAATTAGATATCATCACTAATACACAGGTGATAATATTCCAGTTAATTGTTAAATTAGATATCATCACTAATACACAGGTGATAATATTCCAGTTAATTGTTGAATTAGATATCATCACTAATACACAGGTGATAATATTCCAGTTAATTGTTAAATTAGATGTCATCACTAATACACAGGTGATAATATTCCAGTTAATTGTTAAATTAGATATCATCACTAATACACAGGTGATAATATTCCAGTTAATTGTTAAATTAGATATCATCACTAATACACAGGTGATATTCCAGTTAATTGTTAAATTAGATATCATCACTAATACACAGGTGATAATATTCCAGTTAATTGTTAAATTAGATGTCATCACTAATACACAGCTGATAATATTCCAGTTAATTGTTAAATTAGATATCATCACTAATACACAGGTGATAATATTCCGGTTAATTGTTAAATTAGATGTCATCACAAATACACAGGTGATAATATTCCAGTTAATTGTTAAATTAGATGTCATCACTAATACACAGGTGATAATATTCCAGTTAATTGTTAAATTAGATGTCATCACGAATACACAGGTGATAATATTCCAATTAATTGTTAAATTAGATATCATCACTAATACACAGGTGATAATATTCCAGTTAATTGTTAAATTAGATGTCATCACTAATACACAGGTGATAATATTCCAGTTAATTGTTAAATTAGATGTCATCACTAATACACAGGTGATAATATTCCAGTTAATTGTTAAATTAGATATCATCACTAATACACAGGTGATAATATTCCAGTTAATTGTTAAATCAGATATCATCACTAATACACAGGTGATAATATTCCAGTTAATTGTTAAATTAGATATCATCACTAATACACAGGTGATAATATTCCAGTTAATTGTTAAATTAGATATCATCACTAATACACAGGTGATAATATTCCAGTTAATTGTTAAATTAGATATCATCACTAATACACAGGTGATAATATTCAAGTTAATTGTTAAATTAGATATCATCACTAATACACAGGTGATAATATTCCAGTTAATTGTCAAATTAGATATCATCACTAATACACAGGTGATAATATTCAAGTTAATTGTTAAATTAGATATCATCACTAATACACAGGTGATAATATTCCAGTTAATTGTTAAATTAGATGTCATCACTAATACACAGGTGATAATATTCCAGTTAATTGTTAAATTAGATGTCATCACGAATACACAGGTGATAATATTCCAGTTAATTGTTAAATTAGATGTCATCACTAATACACAGGTGATAATATTCCAGTTAATTGTTAAATTAGATGTCATCACTAATACACAGGTGATAATATTCCAGTTAATTGTTAAATTAGATATCATCACTAATACACAGGTGATAATATTCCAGTTAATTGTTAAATTAGATATCATCACTAATACACAGGTGATAATATTCCAGTTAATTGTTAAATTAGATATCATCACTAATACACAGCTGATAATATTCCAGTTAATTGTTAAATTAGATATCATCACTAATACACAGGTGATAATATTCCAGTTAATTGTTAAATTAGATATCATCACTAATACACAGGTGATAATTTTCCAGTGAATTGTTAAATTAGATATCATCACTAATACACAGGTGATAATATTCCAGTTAATTGTTAAATTAGATGTCATCACTAATACACAGGTGATAATATTCCAGTTAATTGTTAAATTAGATATCATCACTAATACACAGGTGATAATATTCCAGTTAATTGTTAAATTAGATGTCATCACTAATACTCAGGTGATAATATTCCAGTTAATTGTTAAATTAGATATCATCACTAATACACAGGTGATAATATTCCAGTTAATTGTTAAATTAGATATCATCACTAATACAAAGGTGATAATATTCCAGTTAATTGTTAAATTAGATATCATCACTAATACACAGGTGATAATATTCCAGTTAATTGTTAAATTAGATATCATCACTAATACACAGGTGATAATATTCCAGTTAATTGTTAAATTAGATATCATCACTAATACACAGGTGATAATATTCCAGTTAATTGTTAAATTAGATATCATCACTAATACACAGGTGATAATATTCCAGTTAATTGTTAAATTAGATGTCATCACTAATACACAGGTGATAATATTCCAGTTAATTGTTAAATTAGATATCATCACTAATACACAGGTGATAATATTCCAGTTAATTGTTAAATTAGATATCATCAAAATACACAGGTGATAATATTCCAGTTAATTGTTAAATTAGATATCATCACTAATACACAGGTGATAATATTCCAGTTAATTGTTAAATTAGATGTCATCACTAATACACAGGTGATAATATTCCAGTTAATTGTTAAATTAGATATCATCACTAATACACAGGTGATAATATTCCGGTTAATTGTTAAATTAGATATCATCACTAATACACAGGTGATAATATTCCAGTTAATTGTTAAATTAGATGTCATCACTAATACACAGGTGATAATATTCCAGTTAATTGTTAAATTAGATGTCATCACGAATACACAGGTGATAATATTCCAGTTAATTGTTAAATTAGATATCATCACTAATACACAGGTGATAATATTCCAGTTAATTGTTAAATTAGATGTCATCACTAATACACAGGTGATAATATTCCAGTTAATTGTTAAATTAGATGTCATCACTAATACACAGGTGATAATATTCCAGTTAATTGTTAAATTAGATATCATCACTAATACACAGGTGATAATATTCCAGTTAATTGTTAAATTAGATATCATCACTAATACACAGGTGATAATATTCCAGTTAATTGTTAAATTAGATGTCATCACTAATACACAGTTGATAATATTCCAGTTAATTGTTAAATTTGATATCATCACTAATACACAGGTGATAATATTCCAGTTAATTGTTAAATTAGATATCATCACTAATACACAGGTGATAATATTCCAGTTAATTGTTAAATTCGATATCAATACTAATACACAGGTGATAATATTCCAGTTAATTGTTAAATTAGATATCATCACTAATACACAGGTGATAATATTCCAGTTAATTGTTAAATTAGATATCATCACTAATACAAAGGTGATAATATTCCAGTTAATTGTTAAATTAGATATCATCACTAATACACAGGTGATAATATTCCAGTTAATTGTTAAATTAGATATCATCACTAATACACAGGTGATAATATTCCAGTTAATTGTTAAATTAGATATCATCACTAATACACAGGTGATAATATTCCAGTTAATTGTTAAATTAGATATCATCACTAATACACAGGTGATAATATTCCAGTTAATTGTTAAATTAGATATCGTCACTAATACACAGGTGATAATATTTCAGTTAATTGTTAAATTAGATATCATCACTAATACACAGGTGATAATATTCCAGTTAATTGTTAAATTAGATGTCATCACTAATACACAGGTGATAATATTCCAGTTAATTGTTAAATTAGAAGTCATCACTAATACACAGATGATAATATTCCAGTTAATTGTTAAATTAGATATCATCACTAATACACAGGTGATAATATTCCAGTTAATTGTTAAATTAGATGTCTTCACTAATACACAGGGGATAATATTCCAGTTAATTGTTAAATTAGATGTCATCACTAATACACAGAGGATAATATTCCAGTTAATTGTTAAATTAGATATCATCACTAATACACAGGTGATAATATTCCAGTTAATTGTTAAATTTGATATCGTCACTAATACACAGGTGATAATATTCCAGTTAATTGTTAAATTAGATATCATCACTAATACACAGGTGATAATATTCCAGTTATTTGTTAAATTAGATGTCATCACTAATACATAGGTGATAATATTCCAGTTAATTGTTAAATTAGATGTCATCACCAGTACACAGGTGATAATATTCCTGTTAATTGTTAAATTAGATATCATCACTAATACACAGGTGATAATATTCCAGTTAATTGTTAAATTAGATATCATCACTAATACACAGGTGATAATATTCCAGTTAATTGTTAAATTAGATATCATCACTAATACACAGGTGATAATATTCCAGTTAATTGTTAAATTAGATATCATCACTAATACACAGGTGATAATATTCCAGTTAATTGTTAAATTAGATATCATCACTAATACACAGGTGATAATATTCCAGTTAATTGTTAAATTAGATATCATCACTAATACACAGGGGATAATATTCCAGTTAATTGTTAAATTAGATATCATCACTAATACACAGGTGATAATATTCCAGTTAATTGTTAAATTAGATATCATCACTAATACACAGGTGATAATATTCCAGTTAATTGTTAAATTAGATATCATCACTAATACACAGGTGATAATATTCCAGTTAATTGTTAAATTAGATATCATCACTAATACACAGGTGATAATATTCCAGTTAATTGTTAAATTAGATATCATCACTAATACACAGGGGATAATATTCCAGTTAATTGTTAAATTAGATATCATCACTAATACACAGGTGATAATATTCCAGTTAATTGTTAAATTAGATATCATCACTAATACACAGGTGATAATATTCCAGTTAATTGTTAAATTAGATGTCATCACTAATACACAGGGGATAATATTCCAGTTAATTGTTAAATTAGATGTCATCACTAATACACAGAGGATAATATTCCAGTTAATTGTTAAATTAGATATCATCACTAATACACAGGTGATAATTTTCCAGTTAATTGTTAAATTAGATATCATCACTAATACACAGGTGATAATATTCCAGTTAATTGTTAAATTAGATATCGTCACTAATACACAGAGGATAATATTCCAGTTAATTGTTAAATTAGATATCATCACTAATACACAGGTGATAATTTTCCAGTTAATTGTTAAATTAGATATCATCACTAATACACAGGTGATAATATTCCAGTTAATTGTTAAATTAGATGTCATCACGAATACACAGGTGATAATATTCCAGTTAATTGTTAAATTAGATATCATCACTAATACACAGGTGATAATATTCCAGTTAATTGTTAAATTAGATGTCATCACTAATACACAGGTGATAATATTCCAGTTAATTGTTAAATTAGATGTCATCACGAATACACAGGTGATAATATTCCAGTTAATTGTTAAATTAGATATCATCACTAATACACAGGTGATAATATTCCAGTTAATTGTTAAATTAGATGTCATCACTAATACACAGGTGATAATATTCCAGTTAATTGTTAAATTAGATATCATCACTAATACACAGCTGATAATATTCCAGATAATTGTTAAATTAGATATCATCACTAATACACAGGTGATAATATTCCAGTTAATTGTTAAATTAGATATCATCACTAATACACAGGTGATAATTTTCCAGTTAATTGTTAAATTAGATATCATCACTAATACACAGGTGATAATATTCCAGTTAATTGTTAAATTAGATGTCATCACTAATACACAGGTGATAATATTCCATTTAATTGTTAAAATAGATATTATCACTAATACACAGGTGATAATATTCCAGTTAATTGTTAAATTAGATGTCATCACTAATACACAGGTGATAATATTCCAGTTAATTGTTAAATTAGATATCATCACTAATACACAGGTGATAATATTCCAGTTAATTGTTAAATTAGATATCATCACTAACACACAGGTGATAATATTCCAGTTAATTGTTAAATTAGATATCATCACTAATACACAGGTGATAATATTCCAGTTAATTGTTAAATTAGATATCATCACTAATACACAGGTGATAATATTCCAGTTAATTGTTAAATTAGATATCATCACTAATACACAGGTGATAATATTCCAGTTAATTGTTAAATTAGATATCATCACTAATACACAGGTGATAATATTCCAGTTAATTGTTAAATTAGATGTCATCACTAATACACAGGTGATAATATTCCAGTTAATTGTTAAATTAGATATCATCACTAATACACAGGTGATAATATTCCAGTTAATTGTTAAATTAGATATCATCACTAATACACAGGTGATAATATTCCAGTTAATTGTTAAATTAGATATCATCACTAATACACAGGTGATAATATTCCAGTTAATTGTTAAATTAGATGTCATCACTAATACACAGGTGATAATATTCCAGTTAATTGTTAAATTAGATATCATCACTAATACACAGGTGATAATATTCCGGTTAATTGTTAAATTAGATGTCATCACTAATACACAGGTGATAATATTCCAGTTAATTGTTAAATTAGATGTCATCACTAATACACAGGTGATAATATTCCAGTTAATTGTTAAATTAGATGTCATCACGAATACACAGGTGATAATATTCCAATTAATTGTTAAATTAGATATCATCACTAATACACAGGTGATAATATTCCAGTTAATTGTTAAATTAGATGTCATCACTAATACACAGGTGATAATATTCCAGTTAATTGTTAAATTAGATGTCATCACTAATACACAGGTGATAATATTCCAGTTAATTGTTAAATTAGATATCATCACTAATACACAGGTGATAATATTCCAGTTAATTGTTAAATCAGATATCATCACTAATACACAGGTGATAATATTCCAGTTAATTGTTAAATTAGATATCATCACTAATACACAGGTGATAATATTCCAGTTAATTGTTAAATTAGATATCATCACTAATACACAGGTGATAATATTCCAGTTAATTGTTAAATTAGATATCATCACTAATACACAGGTGATAATATTCAAGTTAATTGTTAAATTAGATATCATCACTAATACACAGGTGATAATATTCCAGTTAATTGTTAAATTAGATATCATCACTAATACACAGGTGATAATATTCAAGTTAATTGTTAAATTAGATATCATCACTAATACACAGGTGATAATATTCCAGTTAATTGTTAAATTAGATGTCATCACTAATACACAGGTGATAATATTCCAGTTAATTGTTAAATTAGATGTCATCACGAATACACAGGTGATAATATTCCAGTTAATTGTTAAATTAGATGTCATCACTAATACACAGGTGATAATATTCCAGTTAATTGTTAAATTAGATGTCATCACTAATACACAGGTGATAATATTCCAGTTAATTGTTAAATTAGATATCATCACTAATACACAGGTGATAATATTCCAGTTAATTGTTAAATTAGATATCATCACTAATACACAGGTGATAATATTCCAGTTAATTGTTAAATTAGATATCATCACTAATACACAGCTGATAATATTCCAGTCAATTGTTAAATTAGATATCATCACTAATACACAGGTGATAATATTCCAGTTAATTGTTAAATTAGATATCATCACTAATACACAGGTGATAATTTTCCAGTGAATTGTTAAATTAGATATCATCACTAATACACAGGTGATAATATTCCAGTTAATTGTTAAATTAGATGTCATCACTAATACACAGGTGATAATATTCCAGTTAATTGTTAAATTAGATATCATCACTAATACACAGGTGACAATATTCCAGTTAATTGTTAAATTAGATGTCATCACTAATACTCAGGTGATAATATTCCAGTTAATTGTTAAATTAGATATCATCACTAATACACAGGTGATAATATTCCAGTTAATTGTTAAATTAGATATCATCACTAATACAAAGGTGATAATATTCCAGTTAATTGTTAAATTAGATATCATCACTAATACACAGGTGATAATATTCCAGTTAATTGTTAAATTAGATATCATCACTAATACACAGGTGATAATATTCCACTTAATTGTTAAATTAGATATCATCACTAATACACAGGTGATAATATTCCAGTTAATTGTTAAATTAGATATCATCACTAATACACAGGTGATAATATTCCAGTTAATTGTTAAATTAGATGTCATCACTAATACACAGGTGATAATATTCCAGTTAATTGTTAAATTAGATATCATCACTAATACACAGGTGATAATATTCCAGTTAATTGTTAAATTAGATATCATCAAAATACACAGGTGATAATATTCCAGTTAATTGTTAAATTAGATATCATCACTAATACACAGGTGATAATATTCCTGTTAATTGTTAAATTAGATATCATCACTAATACACAGGTGATAATATTCCAGTTAATTGTTAAATTAGATATCATCACTAATACACAGGTGATAATATTCCGGTTAATTGTTAAATTAGATATCATCACTAATACACAGGTGATAATATTCCAGTGAATTGTTAAATTAGATGTCATCACTAATACACAGGTGATAATATTCCAGTTAATTGTTAAATTAGATGTCATCACGAATACACAGGTGATAATATTCCAGTTAATTGTTAAATTAGATATCATCACTAATACACAGGTGATAATATTCCAGTTAATTGTTAAATTAGATGTCATCACTAATACACAGGTGATAATATTCCAGTTAATTGTTAAATTAGATGTCATCACTAATACACAGGTGATAATATTCCAGTTAATTGTTAAATTAGATATCATCACTAATACACAGGTGATAATATTCCAGTTAATTGTTAAATTAGATATCATCACTAATACACAGGTGATAATATTCCAGTTAATTGTTAAATTAGATGTCATCACTAATACACAGTTGATAATATTCCAGTTAATTGTTAAATTTGATATCATCACTAATACACAGGTGATAATATTCCAGTTAATTGTTAAATTAGATATCATCACTAATACACAGGTGATAATATTCCAGTTAATTGTTAAATTAGATATCAATACTAATACACAGGTGATAATATTCCAGTTAATTGTTAAATTAGATATCATCACTAATACACAGGTGATAATATTCCAGTTAATTGTTAAATTAGATATCATCACTAATACACAGGTGATAATATTCAAGTTAATTGTTAAATTAGATATCATCACTAATACACAGGTGATAATATTCCAGTTAATTGTCAACTTAGATATCATCACTAATTCACAGGTGATAATATTCCAGTTAATTGTTAAATTAGATATCATCACTAATACACAGGTGATAATATTCCAGTTAATTGTTAAATTAGATATCATCACTAATACACAGGTGATAATATTCCAGTTAATTGTTAAATTAGATGTCATCACTAATACACAGGTGATAATATTCCAGTTAATTGTTAAATTAGATATCATCACTAATACACAGGTGATAATATTCCAGTTAATTGTTAAATTAGATATCATCACTAATACACAGGTGATAATATTCCAGTTAATTGTTAAATTAGATGTCATCACTAATACACAGTTGATAATATTCCAGTTAATTGTTAAATTTGATATCATCACTAATACTCAGGTGATAATATTCCAGTTAATTGTTAAATTAGATATCATCACTAATACACAGGTGATAATATTCCAGTTAATTGTTAAATTAGATATCAATACTAATACACAGGTGATAATATTCCAGTTAATTGTTAAATTAGATATCATCACTAATACACAGGTGATAATATTCCAGTTAATTGTTAAATTAGATATCATCACTAATACACAGGTGATAATATTCGAGTTAATTGTTGAATTAGATATCATCACTAATACACAGGTGATAATATTCCAGTTAATTGTCAACTTAGATATCATCACTAATTCACAGGTGATAATATTCAAGTTAATTGTTAAATTAGATATCATCACTAATACACAGGTGATAATATTCCAGTTAATTGTTAAATTAGATGTCATCACTAATACACAGGTGATAATATTCCAGTTAATTGTTAAATTAGATATCATCACTAATACACAGGTGATAATATTCCAGTTAATTGTTAAATTAGATATCATCACTAATACACAGGTGATAATATTCCAGTTAATTGTTAAATTAGATATCATCACTAATACACAGGTGATAATATTCCAGTTAATTGTTAAATTAGATATCATCACTAATACACAGGTGATAATATTCCAGTTAATTGTTAAATTAGATGTCATCACTAATACACAGGTGATAATATTCCAGTTAATTGTTAAATTAGATATCATCACTAATACACAGGTGATAATATTCCAGTTAATTGTTAAATTAGATATCATCACTAATACACAGGTGATAATATTCCAGTTAATTGTTAAATTAGATATCATCACTAATACACAGGTGATAATATTCCAGTTAATTGTTAAATTAGATATCATCACTAATACACAGGTGATAATATTCCAGTTAATTGTTAAATTAGATATCATCACTAATACACAGCTGATAATATTCCAGTTAATTGTTAAATTAGATATCATCACTAATACACAGGTGATAATATTCCAGTTAATTGTTAAATTAGATATCATCACTAATACACAGGTGATAATTTTCCAGTGAATTGTTAAATTAGATATCATCACTAATACACAGGTGATAATATTCCAGTTAATTGTTAAATTAGATGTCATCACTAATACACAGGTGATAATATTCCAGTTAATTGTTAAATTAGATATCATCACTAATACACAGGTGATAATATTCCAGTTAATTGTTAAATTAGATGTCATCACTAATACTCAGGTGATAATATTCCAGTTAATTGTTAAATTAGATATCATCACTAATACACAGGTGATAATATTCCAGTTAATTGTTAAATTAGATATCATCACTAATACAAAGGTGATAATATTCCAGTTAATTGTTAAATTAGATATCATCACTAATACACAGGTGATAATATTCCAGTTAATTGTTAAATTAGATATCATCACTAATACACAGGTGATAATATTCCAGTTAATTGTTAAATTAGATATCATCACTAATACACAGGTGATAATATTCCAGTTAATTGTTAAATTAGATATCATCACTAATACACAGGTGATAATATTCCAGTTAATTGTTAAATTAGATGTCATCACTAATACACAGGTGATAATATTCCAGTTAATTGTTAAATTAGATATCATCACTAATACACAGGTGATAATATTCCAGTTAATTGTTAAATTAGATGTCATCACTAATACACAGGTGATGATATTCCAGTTAATTGTTAAATTAGATATCATCACTAATACACAGGTGATAATATTCCAGTTAATTGTTAAATTAGATATCATCACTAATACACAGGTGATAATATTCCAGTTAATTGTTAAATTAGATATCATCACTAATACACAGGTGATAATATTCCAGTTAATTGTTAAATTAGATATCATCACTAATACACAGGTGATAATATTCCAGTTAATTGTTAAATTAGATGTCATCACTAATACACAGGTGATAATATTCCAGTTAATTGTTAAATTAGATATCATCACTAATACACAGGTGATAATATTCCAGTTAATTGTTAAATTAGATATCATCACTAATACACAGGTGATAATATTCCAGTTAATTGTTAAATTAGATGTCATCACTAATACACAGTTGATAATATTCCAGTTAATTGTTAAATTTGATATCATCACTAATACTCAGGTGATAATATTCCAGTTAATTGTTAAATTAGATATCATCACTAATACACAGGTGATAATATTCCAGTTAATTGTTAAATTAGATATCAATACTAATACACAGGTGATAATATTCCAGTTAATTGTTAAATTAGATATCATCACTAATACACAGGTGATAATATTCCAGTTAATTGTTAAATTAGATATCATCACTAATACACAGGTGATAATATTCGAGTTAATTGTTAAATTAGATATCATCACTAATACACAGGTGATAATATTCCAGTTAATTGTCAACTTAGATATCATCACTAATTCACAGGTGATAATATTCAAGTTAATTGTTAAATTAGATATCATCACTAATACACAGGTGATAATATTCCAGTTAATTGTTAAATTAGATGTCATCACTAATACACAGGTGATAATATTCCAGTTAATTGTTAAATTAGATATCATCACTAATACACAGGTGATAATATTCCAGTTAATTGTCAACTTAGATATCATCACTAATTCACAGGTGATAATATTCAAGTTAATTGTTAAATTAGATATCATCACTAATACACAGGTGATAATATTCCAGTTAATTCTTAAATTAGATGTCATCACTAATACACAGGTGATAATATTCCAGTTAATTGTTAAATTAGATATCATCACTAATACACAGGTGATAATATTCCAGTTAATTGTTAAATTAGATATCATCACTAATACACAGGTGATAATATTCCAGTTAATTGTTAAATTAGATATCATCACTAATACACAGGTGATAATATTCCAGTTAATTGTTAAATTAGATATCATCACTAATACACAGGTGATAATATTCCAGTTAATTGTTAAATTAGATGTCATCACTAATACACAGGTGATAATATTCCAGTTAATTGTTAAATTAGATATCATCACTAATACACAGGTGATAATATTCCAGTTAATTGTTAAATTAGATATCATCACTAATACACAGGTGATAATATTCCAGTTAATTGTTAAATTAGATATCATCACTAATACACAGGTGATAATATTCCAGTTAATTGTTAAATTAGATATCATCACTAATACACAGGTGATAATATTCCAGTTAATTGTTAAATTAGATATCATCACTAATACACAGCTGATAATATTCCAGTTAATTGTTAAATTAGATATCATCACTAATACACAGGTGATAATATTCCAGTTAATTGTTAAATTAGATATCATCACTAATACACAGGTGATAATTTTCCAGTGAATTGTTAAATTAGATATCATCACTAATACACAGGTGATAATATTCCAGTTAATTGTTAAATTAGATGTCATCACTAATACACAGGTGATAATATTCCAGTTAATTGTTAAATTAGATATCATCACTAATACACAGGTGATAATATTCCAGTTAATTGTTAAATTAGATGTCATCACTAATACTCAGGTGATAATATTCCAGTTAATTGTTAAATTAGATATCATCACTAATACACAGGTGATAATATTCCAGTTAATTGTTAAATTAGATATCATCACTAATACAAAGGTGATAATATTCCAGTTAATTGTTAAATTAGATATCATCACTAATACACAGGTGATAATATTCCAGTTAATTGTTAAATTAGATATCATCACTAATACACAGGTGATAATATTCCAGTTAATTGTTAAATTAGATATCATCACTAATACACAGGTGATAATATTCCAGTTAATTGTTAAATTAGGTATCATCACTAATACACAGGTGATAATATTCCAGTTAATTGTTAAATTAGATGTCATCACTAATACACAGGTGATAATATTCCAGTTAATTGTTAAATTAGATATCATCACTAATACACAGGTGATAATATTCCAGTTAATTGTTAAATTAGATATCATCACTAATACACAGGTGATAATATTCCAGTTAATTGTTAAATTAGATGTCATCACTAATACACAGTTGATAATATTCCAGTTAATTGTTAAATTTGATATCATCACTAATACACAGGTGATAATATTCCAGTTAATTGTTAAATTAGATATCATCACTAATACACAGGTGATAATATTCCAGTTAATTGTTAAATTAGATATCAATACTAATACACAGGTGATAATATTCCAGTTAATTGTTAAATTAGATATCATCACTAATACACAGGTGATAATATTCCAGTTAATTGTTAAATTAGATATCATCACTAATACACAGGTGATAATATTCGAGTTAATTGTTAAATTAGATATCATCACTAATACACAGGTGATAATATTCCAGTTAATTGTCAACTTAGATATCATCACTAATTCACAGGTGATAATATTCAAGTTAATTGTTAAATTAGATATCATCACTAATACACAGGTGATAATATTCCAGTTAATTGTTAAATTAGATGTCATCACTAATACACAGGTGATAATATTCCAGTTAATTGTTAAATTAGATATCATCACTAATACACAGGTGATAATATTCCAGTTAATTGTTAAATTAGATATCATCACTAATACACAGGTGATAATATTCCAGTTAATTGTTAAATTAGATATCATCACTAATACACAGGTGATAATATTCCAGTTAATTGTTAAATTAGATATCATCACTAATACACAGGTGATAATATTCCAGTTAATTGTTAAATTAGATGTCATCACTAATACACAGGTGATAATATTCCAGTTAATTGTTAAATTAGATATCATCACTAATACACAGGTGATAATATTCCAGTTAATTGTTAAATTAGATATCATCACTAATACACAGGTGATAATATTCCAGTTAATTGTTAAATTAGATATCATCACTAATACACAGGTGATAATATTCCAGTTAATTGTTAAATTAGATATCATCACTAATACACAGGTGATAATATTCCAGTTAATTGTTAAATTAGATATCATCACTAATACACAGCTGATAATATTCCAGTTAATTGTTAAATTAGATATCATCACTAATACACAGGTGATAATATTCCAGTTAATTGTTAAATTAGATATCATCACTAATACACAGGTGATAATTTTCCAGTGAATTGTTAAATTAGATATCATCACTAATACACAGGTGATAATATTCCAGTTAATTGTTAAATTAGATGTCATCACTAATACACAGGTTATAATATTCCAGTTAATTGTTAAATTAGATATCATCACTAATACACAGGTGATAATATTCCAGTTAATTGTTAAATTAGATGTCATCACTAATACTCAGGTGATAATATTCCAGTTAATTGTTAAATTAGATATCATCACTAATACACAGGTGATAATATTCCAGTTAATTGTTAAATTAGATATCATCACTAATACAAAGGTGATAATATTCCAGTTAATTGTTAAATTAGATATCATCACTAATACACAGGTGATAATATTCCAGTTAATTGTTAAATTAGATATCATCACTAATACACAGGTGATAATATTCCAGTTAATTGTTAAATTAGATATCATCACTAATACACAGGTGATAATATTCCAGTTAATTGTTAAATTAGATATCATCACTAATACACAGGTGATAATATTCCAGTTAATTGTTAAATTAGATGTCATCACTAATACACAGGTGATAATATTCCAGTTAATTGTTAAATTAGATATCATCACTAATACACAGGTGATAATATTCCAGTTAATTGTTAAATTAGATATCATCACTAATACACAGGTGATAATATTCCAGTTAATTGTTAAATTAGATATCATCACTAATACACAGGTGATAATATTCCAGTTAATTGTTAAATTAGATGTCATCACTAATACACAGGTGATAATATTCCAGTTAATTGTTAAATTAGATATCATCACTAATACACAGGTGATAATATTCCGGTTAATTGTTAAATTAGATATCATCACTAATACACAGGTGATAATATTCCAGTTAATTGTTAAATTAGATGTCATCACTAATACACAGGTGATAATATTCCAGTTAATTGTTAAATTAGATGTCATCACGAATACACAGGTGATAATATTCCAGTTAATTGTTAAATTAGATATCATCACTAATACACAGGTGATAATATTCCAGTTAATTGTTAAATTAGATGTCATCACTAATACACAGGTGATAATATTCCAGTTAATTGTTAAATTAGATGTCATCACTAATACACAGGTGATAATATTCCAGTTAATTTTTAAATTAGATATCATCACTAATACACAGGTGATAATATTCCAGTTAATTGTTAAATTAGATATCATCACTAATACACAGGTGATAATATTCCAGTTAATTGTTAAATTAGATGTCATCACTAATACACAGTTGATAATATTCCAGTTAATTGTTAAATTTGATATCATCACTAATACACAGGTGATAATATTCCAGTTAATTGTTAAATTAGATATCATCACTAATACACAGGTGATAATATTCCAGTTAATTGTTAAATTAGATATCAATACTAATACACAGGTGATAATATTCCAGTTAATTGTTAAATTAGATATCATCACTAATACACAGGTGATAATATTCCAGTTAATTGTTAAATTAGATATCATCACTAATACACAGGTGATAATATTCAAGTTAATTGTTAAATTAGATATCATCACTAATACACAGGTGATAATATTCCAGTTAATTGTCAACTTAGATATCATCACTAATTCTCAGGTGATAATATTCAAGTTAATTGTTAAATTAGATATCATCACTAATACACAGGTGATAATATTCCAGTTAATTGTTAAATTAGATGTCATCACTAATACACAGGTGATAATATTCCAGTTAATTGTTAAATTAGATATCATCACTAATACACAGGTGATAATATTCCAGTTAATTGTTAAATTAGATATCATCACTAATACACAGGTGATAATATTCCAGTTAATTGTTAAATTAGATATCATCACTAATACACAGGTGATAATATTCCAGTTAATTGTTAAATTAGATATCATCACTAATACACAGGTGATAATATTCCAGTTAATTGTTAAATTAGATGTCATCACTAATACACAGGTGATAATATTCCAGTTAATTGTTAAATTAGATATCATCACTAATACACAGGTGATAATATTCCAGTTAATTGTTAAATTAGATATCATCACTAATACACAGGTGATAATATTCCAGTTAATTGTTAAATTAGATGTCATCACTAATACACAGGTGATAATATTCCAGTTAATTGTTAAATTAGATATCATCACTAATACACAGGTGATAATATTCCAGTTAATTGTTAAATTAGATATCATCACTAATACACAGGTGATAATATTCCAGTTAATTGTTAAATTAGATATCATCACTAATACACAGGTGATAATATTCCAGTTAATTGTTAAATTAGATATCATCACTAATACACAGGTGATAATATTCCAGTTAATTGTTAAATTTGATATCATCACTAATACACAGGTGATAATATTCCAGTTAATTGTTAAATTAGATATCATCACTAATACACAGGTGATAATATTCCAGTTAATTGTTAAATTAGATATCATCACTAATACACAGGTGATAATATTCCAGTTAATTGTTAAATTAGATATCATCACTAATACACAGGTGATAATATTCCAGTTAATTGTTAAATTAGATATCATCACTAATACACAGGGGATAATATTCCAGTTAATTGTTAAATTAGATATCATCACTGATACACAGGTGATAATATTCCAGTTAACTGATAAATTAGATATCATCACAAATACACAGGTGATAATATTCCAGTTAATTCCACTCGCCTCCCTGCGAGTGGCTCTCTAGCAGAGCAAGACTACACCTTCTTCTGGCAGGGCAGGGATCCTGAAGAACCAAGACAGCATGGAGTGGGCTTCGCCGTCAGAAACTCCTTGCTCAGCATGATAGAGCCTCCCTCAAATGGCTCGGAACGCATACTGTCCATCCGACTGCTCACCACCTCTGGTCCAGTACACCTACTCAGCATCTATGCTCCAACACTCTGTTCCGCACCTGAAGCTAAAGACCAGTTCTATGAACAACTCCATAACATCATTAGCAGCATCCCCAACACCGAACACCTATTCCTGCTGGGGGACTTTAATGCCAGGGTTGGGGCCGACCATGACTCATGGCCCTCCTGCCTTGGGCGCTATGGCGTTGGAAGGATGAATGAGAACGGGCAGAGACTGCTTGAGTTGTGTACCTATCATAACCTCTGCATCACCAACTCGTTCTTTCACACTAAACCCTGTCACCAGGTTTCATGGAGGCACCCAAGATCACGTCGTTGGCACCAGCTAGACCTCATTGTCACAAGGCGAGCCGCCTTAAACAGTGTTCAAATCACACGCAGCTTCCACAGTGCGGACTGCGACACCGACCACTCCCTGGTGTGCAGCAAGGTTAGACTCAGACCAAAGAAGTTGCATCATTCCAAGCAGAAGGGCCACCCGCGCATCAACACGAGCAGAATTTCTCACCCACAGCTGTTACAAAAATTTCTAAATTCACTTGTAACAGCCCTTCAAAACACTCCCACAGGGGATGCTGAGACCAAGTGGGCCCACATCAGAGACGCCATCTATGAGTCAGCTTTGACCACCTACGGCAAAAGTGCGAAGAGAAATGCAGACTGGTTTCAATCTCATAATGTAGAGCTGGAACCTGTCATAGCCGCTAAGCGCATTGCACTTTTGAACTACAAGAAAGCCCCCAGCGATTTAACATCCGCAGCACTTAAAGCAGCCAGAAGTACTGCACAAAGAACAGCTAGGCGTTGCGCAAACGACTACTGGCAACACCTATGCAGTCATATTCAGCTGGCCTCAGACACTGGAAACATCAGAGGAATGTATGATGGCATGAAGAGAGCTCTTGGGCCAACCATCAAGAAGATCACCCCCCTCAAATCTAAATCGGGGGACATAATCACTGACCAACGCAAACAGATGGACCGCTGGGTTGAGCACTACCTAGAACTGTACTCCAGGGAGAATGCTGTCACTGAGACTGCCCTCAATGCAGCCCAGCCTCTACCAGTCATGGATGAGCTGGACATACAGCCAACCAAATCGGAACTCAGTGATGCCATTGATTCCCTAGCCAGCGGAAAAGCCCCTGGGAAGGACAGCATTACCCCTGAAATAATCAAGAGTGCCAAGCCTGCTATACTCTCAGCACTACATGAACTGCTATGCCTGTGCTGGGACGAGGGAGCAGTACCCCAGGACATGCGCGATGCCAACATCATCACCCTCTATAAAAACAAAGGTGACCGCGGTGACTGCAACAACTACCGTGGAATCTCCCTGCTCAGCATAGTGGGGAAAGTCTTTGCTCGAGTCGCTCTGAACAGGCTCCAGAAGCTGGCCGAGCGCGTCTACCCTGAGGCACAGTGTGGCTTTCGTGCAGAGAGATCGACTATTGACATGCTGTTCTCCCTTCGTCAGATACAGGAGAAATGCCGTGAACAACAGATGCCCCTCTACATTGCTTTCATTGATCTCACCAAAGCCTTTGACCTCGTCAGCAGACGTGGTCTCTTCAGACTACTAGAAAAGATCGGATGTCCACCAAAGCTACTAAGTATCATCACCTCATTCCATGACAATATGAAAGGCACAATTCAACATGGTGGCTCCTCATCAGAGCCCTTTCCTATCCTGAGTGGTGTGAAACAGGGCTGTGTTCTCGCACCCACACTTTTTGGGATTTTCTTCTCCCTGCTGCTTTCACATGCGTTCAAATCCTCTGAAGAAGGAATTTTCCTCCACACAAGATCAGGGGGCAGGTTGTTCAACCTTGCCCGTCTAAGAGCGAAGTCCAAAGTACGGAAAGTCCTCATCAGAGAACTCCTCTTTGCTGACGATGCTGCTTTAACATCTCACACTGAAGAATGCCTGCAGAGTCTCATCGACAGGTTTGCGTCTGCCTGCAATGAATTTGGCCTAACCATCAGCCTCAAGAAAACGAACATCATGGGGCAGGATGTCAGAAATGCTCCATCCATCAATATTGGCGACCACGCTCTGGAAGTGGTTCAAGAGTTCACCTACCTAGGCTCAACTATCACCAGTAACCTGTCTCTAGATGCAGAAATCAACAAGCGCATGGGTAAGGCTTCCACTGCTATGTTCAGACTGGCCAAGAGAGTGTGGGAAAATGGCGCACTGACACGGAACACAAAAGTCCGAGTGTATCAGGCCTGTGTCCTCAGTACCTTGCTCTACGGCAGCGAGGCCTGGACAACGTATGCCAGCCAAGAGCGACGTCTCAATTCATTCCATCTTCGCTGCCTTCGGAGAATACTTGGCATCAGGTGGCAGGACTATATCTCCAACACAGAAGTCCTTGAAGCGGCCAACATCCCCAGCTTATACACACTACTGAGTCAGCGGCGCTTGAGATGGCTTGGCCATGTGAGCCGCATGGAAGATGGCAGGATCCCCAAAGACACATTGTACAGTGAGCTCGCCACTGGTATCAGACCCACCGGCCGTCCATGTCTCCGTTATAAAGACGTCTGCAAACGCGACATGAAATCGTGTGACATTGATCACAAGTCGTGGGAGTCAGTTGCCAGCATTCGCCAGAGCTGGCGGGCAGCCATAAAGACAGGGCTAAAGTGTGGCGAGTCGAAGAGACTTAGTAGTTGGCAGGAAAAAAGACAGAGGCGCAAGGGGAGAGCCAACTGTGCAACAGCCCCAACAAACAAATTTCTCTGCAGCACCTGTGGAAAAGCCTGTCACTCTAGAATTGGCCTTTATAGCCACTCCAGGCGCTGCTTCACAAACGACTGACCACCTCCAGGCGCGTATCCATTGTCTCTCGAGATAAGGAGGCCCAAAAGAAATTGTTAAATTAGATATCATCACTAATACACAGGGGATAATATTCCAGTTAATTGTTAAATTAGATATCATCACTAATACACAGGTGATAATATTGCAGTTAATTGTTAAATTAGATATCATCACTAATACACAGTTGATAATATTCCAGTTAATTGTTAAATTAGATATCATCACTAATACACAGGTGATAATATTGCAGTTAATTGTTAAATTAGATATCATCACTAATACACAGGTGATAATATTCCAGTTAATTGTTAAATTAGATGTCATCACTAATACACAGGTGGTAATATTCCAGTTAATTGTTAAATTAGATGTCATCACTAATACACAGGTGATAATATTCCAGTTAATTGTTAAATTAGATATCATCACTAATACACAGGGGATAATATTCCAGTTAATTGTTAAATTAGATATCGTCACTAATACACAGGTGATAATATTCCAGTTAATTGTTAAATTAGATATCGTCACTAATACACAGGTGATAATATTCCAGTTAATTGTTAAATTAGATATCGTCACTAATACACAGGTGATAATATTCCAGTTAATTGTTAAATTAGATATCGTCACTAATACACAGGTGATAATATTCCAGTTAATTGTTAAATTAGATATCGTCAATAATACACAGGTGATAATATTCCAGTTAATTGTTAAATTAGATGTCGTCACTAATACACAGGTGATAATATTCCAGTTAATTGTTAAATTAGATATCATCACTAATACACAGGTGATAATATTCCAGTTAATTGTTAAATTAGATATCATCACTAATACACAGGTGATAATATTCCAGTTAATTGTTAAATTAGATATCATCACTGATACACAGGTGATAATATTCCAGTTAATTGTTAAATTAGATATCATCACTGATACACAGGTGATAATATTCCAGTTAATTGTTAAATTAGATATCATCACTGATACACAGGTGATAATATTCCAGTTAATTGTTAAATTAGATATCATCACTGATACACAGGTGATAATATTCCAGTTAATTGTTAAATTGGATGTCATCACTGATACACAGGTGATAATATTCCAGTTAATTGTTAAATTAGATGTCATCACTAATACACAGGTGATAATATTCCAGTTAATTGTTAAATTAGATGTCATCACTAATACACAGGTGATAATATTCCAGTTAATTGTTAAATTAGATGTCATCACTAATACACAGGTGATAATATTCCAGTTAATTGTTAAATTAGATGTCATCACTAATACACAGGTGATAATATTCCAGTTAATTGTTAAATTAGATGTCATCACTAATACACAGGTGATAATATTCCAGTTAAATGTTAAATTAGATGTCATCACTAATACACAGGTGATAATATTCCAGTTAATTGTTAAATTAGATGTCATCACTAATACACAGGTGATAATATTCCAGTTAATTGTTAAATTAGATGTCATCACTAATACACAGGTGATAATATTCCAGTTAATTGTTAAATTAGATGTCATCACTAACACACAGGTGATAATATTCCAGTTAATTGTTAAATTAGATGTCATCACTAATACACAGGTGATAATATTCCAGTTAATTGTTAAATTAGATATCATCACTAATACACAGGTGATAATATTCCAGTTAATTGTTAAATTAGATGTCATCACTAATACACAGGTGATAATATTCCAGTTAATTGTTAAATTAGATGTCATCACTAATACACAGGTGATAATATTCCAGTTAATTGTTAAATTAGATGTCATCACTAATACACAGGTGATAATATTCCAGTTAATTGTTAAATTAGATGTCATCACTAATACACAGTTGATAATATTCCAGTTAATTGTTAAATTAGATGACATCACTAATACACAGGTGATAATATTCCAGTTAATTGTTAAATTAGATGTCATCACTAATACACAGGTGATAATATTCCAGTTAATTGTTAAATTAGATGTCATCACTAATACACAGGTGATAATATTCCAGTTAATTGTTAAATTAGATGTCATCACTAATACACAGGTGATAATATTCCAGTTAATTGTTAAATTAGACGTCATCACTAATACACAGGTGATAATATTCCAGTTAATTGTTAAATTAGACGTCATCACTAATACACAGGTGATAATATTCCAGTTAATTGTTAAATTAGACGTCATCACTAATACACAGGTGATAATATTCCAGTTAATTGTTAAATTAGACGTCATCACTAATACACAGGTGATAATATTCCAGTTAATTGTTAAATTAGACGTCATCACTAATACACAGGTGATAATATTCCAGTTAATTGTTAAATTAGACGTCATCACTAATACACAGGTGATAATATTCCAGTTAATTGTTAAATTAGACGTCATCACTAATACACAGGTGATAATATTCCAGTTAATTGTTAAATTAGATGTCATCACTAATACACAGGTGATAATATTCCAGTTAATTGTTAAATTAGATGTCATCACTAATACACAGGTGATAATATTCCACTTAATTGTTAAATTAGATGTCATCACAAATACACAGGTGATAACATTCCAGTTAATTGTTAAATTAGATGTCATCACTAATACACAGGTGATAATATTCCAGTTAATTGTTAAATTAGATGTCATCACTAATACACAGGTGATAATATTCCAGTTAATTGTTAAATTAGATATCATCACTAATACACAGGTGATAATATTCCAGTTAATTGTTAAATTAGATGTCATCACTAATACACAGGTGATAATATTCCAGTTAATTGTTAAATTAGATGTCATCACTAATACACAGGTGATAATATTCCAGTTAATTGTTAAATTAGATGTCATCACTAATACACAGGTGATAATATTCCAGTTAATTGTTAAATTAGATGTCATCACTAATACACAGGTGATAATATTCCAGTTAATTGTTAAATTAGATGTCATCACTAATACACAGGTGATAATATTCCAGTTAATTGTTAAATTAGATGTCATCACTAATACACAGGTGATAATATTCCAGTTAATTGTTAAATTAGATGTCATCACTAATACACAGGTGATAATATTCCAGTTAATTGTTAAATTAGATGTCATCACTAATACACAGGTGATAATATTCCAGTTAATTGTTAAATTAGATGTCATCACTAATACACAGGTGATAATATTCCAGTTAATTGTTAAATTAGATCTCATCACTAATACACAGGTGATAATATTCCAGTTAATTGTTAAATTAGATGTCATCACTAATACACAGGTGATAATATTCCAGTTAATTGTTAAATTAGATCTCATCACTAATACACAGGTGATAATATTCCAGTTAATTGTTCAATTAGATGTCATCACTAATACACAGGTGATAATATTCCAGTTAATTGTTCAATTAGATATCATCACTAATACACAGGTGATAATATTCCAGTTAATTGTTCAATTAGATATCATCACTAATACACAGGTGATAATATTCCAGTTAATTGTTCAATTAGATATCATCACTAATACACAGGGGATAATATTCCAGTTAATTGTTCAATTAGATGTCATCACTAATACACAGGGGATAATATTCCAGTTAATTGTTCAATTAGATGTCATCACTAATACACAGGGGATAATATTCCAGTTAATTGTTAAATTAGATGTCATCACTAATACACAGGGGATAATATTCCAGTTAATTGTTAAATTAGATGTCATCACTAATACACAGGTGATAATATTCCAGTTAATTGTTAAATTAGATGTCATCACTAATACACAGGTGATAATATTCCAGTTAATTGTTAAATTAGATGTCATCACTAATACACAGGTGATAATATTCCAGTTAATTGTTAAATTAGATGTCATCACTAATACACAGGGGATAATATTCCAGTTAATTGTTAAATTAGATGTCATCACTAATACACAGGTGATAATATTCCAGTTAATTGTTAAATTAGATGTCATCACTAATACACAGGTGATAATATTCCAGTTAATTGTTAAATTAGATGTCATCACTAATACACAGGTGATAATATTCCAGTTAATTGTTAAATTAGATGTCATCACTAATACACAGGTGATAATATTCCAGTTAATTGTTAAATTAGATGTCATCACTAATACACAGGTGATAATATTCCAGTTAATTGTTAAATTAGATGTCATCACTAATACACAGGTGATAATATTCCAGTTAATTGTTAAATTAGATGTCATCACTAATACACAGGTGATAATATTCCAGTTAATTGTTAAATTAGATGTCATCACTAATACACAGGTGATAATATTCCAGTTAATTGTTCAATTAGATATCATCACTAATACACAGGTGATAATATTCCAGTTAATTGTTCAATTAGATATCATCACTAATACACAGGTGATAATATTCCCGTTAATTGTTCAATTAGATATCATCACTAATACACAGGGGATAATATTCCCGTTAATTGTTCAATTAGATGTCATCACTAATACACAGGGGATAATATTCCCGTTAATTGTTAAATTAGATGTCATCACTAATACACAGGGGATAATATTCCCGTTAATTGTTAAATTAGATGTCATCACTAATACACAGGGGATAATATTCCAGTTAATTGTTAAATTAGATGTCATCACTAATACACAGGGGATAATATTCCAGTTAATTGTTAAATTAGATGTCATCACTAATACACAGGGGATAATATTCCAGTTAATTGTTAAATTAGATATCATCACTAATACACAGGTGATAAGATTCCAGTTAATTGTTAAATTAGATGTCATCACTAATACACAGGTGATAATATTCCAGTTAATTGTTAAATTAGATGTCATCACTAATACAGAGGTGATAAGATTCCAGTTAATTGTTAAATTAGATGTCATCACTAATACAGAGGTGATAAGATTCCAGTTAATTGTTAAATTAGATGTCATCACTAATACACAGGTGATAATATTCCAGTTAATTGTTAAATTAGATGTCATCACTAATACACAGGTGATAATATTCCAGTTAATTGTTAAATTAGATGTCATCACTAATACACAGGTGATAATATTCCAGTTAATTGTTAAATTAGATGTCATCAATAATACACAGGTGATAATATTCCAGTTAATTGTTAAATTAGATGTCATCACTAATACACAGGTGATAATATTCCAGTTAATTGTTAAATTAGATGTCATCACTAATACACAGGTGATAATATTCCAGTTAATTGTTAAATTAGATGTCATCACTAATACACAGGTGATAATATTCCAGTTAATTGTTAAATTAGATGTCATCACTAATACACAGGTGATAATATTCCAGTTAATTGTTAAATTAGATGTCATCACTAATACACAGGTGATAATATTCCAGTTAATTGTTAAATTAGATATCATCACTAATACACAGGTGATAATATTCCAGTTAATTGTTAAATTAGATATCATCACTAATACACAGGTGATAATATTCCAGTTAATTGTTAAATTAGATATCATCACTAATACACAGGTGATAATATTCCAGTTAATTGTTAAATTAGATATCATCACTAATACACAGGTGATAATATTCCAGTTAATTGTTAAATTAGATGTCATCACTAATACACAGGTGATAATATTCCAGTTAATTGTTAAATTAGATGTCATCACTAATACACAGGTGATAATATTCCAGTTAATTGTTAAATTAGATGTCATCACTAATACACAGGTGATAATATTCCAGTTAATTGTTAAATTAGATGTCATCACTAATACACAGGTGATAATATTCCAGTTAATTGTTAAATTAGATGTCATCACTAATACACAGGTGATAATATTCCAGTTAATTGTTAAATTAGATGTCATCACTAATACACAGGTGATAATATTCCAGTTAATTGTTAAATTAGATGTCATCACTAATACACAGGTGATAATATTCCAGTTAATTGTTAAATTAGATGTCATCACTAATACACAGGTGATAATATTCCAGTTAATTGTTAAATTAGATATCATCACTAATACACAGGTGATAATATTCCAGTTAATTGTTAAATTAGATATCATCACTAATACACAGGTGATAATATTCCAGTTAATTGTTAAATTAGATATCATCACTAATACACAGGTGATAATATTCCAGTTAATAGTTAAATTAGATATCATCACTAATACACAGGTGATAATATTCCAGTTAATTGTTAAATTGGATATCATCACTAATACACAGGGGATAATATTCCAGTTAATTGTTAAATTAGATGTCATCACTAATACACAGGGGATAATATTCCAGTTAATTGTTAAATTAGATGTCATCACTAATACACAGGGGATAATATTCCAGTTAATTGTTAAATTAGATGTCATCACTAATACACAGGGGATAATATTCCAGTTAATTGTTAAATTAGATGTCATCACTAATACACAGGGGTTAATATTCCAGTTAATTGTTAAATTAGATGTCATCACTAATACACAGGGGATAATATTCCAGTTAATTGTTAAATTAGATGTCATCACGAATACACAGGGGATAATATTCCAGTTAATTGTTAAATTAGATGTCATCACGAATACACAGGGGATAATATTCCAGTTAACTGTTAAATTAGATGTCATCACGAATACACAGGGGATAATATTCCAGTTAATTGTTAAATTAGATATCATCACTAATACACAGGGGATAATATACCAGTTAATTGTTAAATTAGATATCATCACTAATACACAGGTGATAATATTCCAGTTAATTGTTAAATTAGATGTCATCACTAATACACAGGTGATAATATTCCAGTTAATTGTTAAATTAGATGTCATCACTAATACACAGGCGATAATATTCCAGTTAATTGTTAAATTAGATGTCATCACTAATACACAGGGGATAATATTCCAGTTAATTGTTAAATTAGATGTCATCACTAATACACAGGGGATAATATTCCAGTTAATTGTTAAATTAGATGTCATCACTAATACACAGGGGATAATATTCCAGTTAATTGTTAAATTAGATGTCATCACTAATACACAGGGGATAATATTCCAGTTAATTGTTAAATTAGATGTCATCACTAATACACAGGGGATAATATTCCAGTTAATTGTTAAATTAGATGTCATCACTAATACACAGGGGATAATATTCCAGTTAATTGTTAAATTAGATGTCATCACTAATACACAGGGGATAATATTCCAGTTAATTGTTAAATTAGATGTCATCACTAATACACAGGGGATAATATTCCAGTTAATTGTTAAATTAGATGTCATCACTAATGCACAGGGGATAATATTCCAGTTAATTGTTAAATTAGATGTCATCACTAATGCACAGGGGATAATATTCCAGTTAATTGTTAAATTAGATGTCATCACTAATGCACAGGTGATAATATTCCAGTTAATTGTTAAATTAGATATCATCACTAATGCACAGGTGATAATATTCCAGTTAATTGTTAAATTAGATATCATCACTAATACACAGGTGATAATATTCCAGTTAATTGTTAAATTAGATATCATCACTAATACACAGGTGATAATATTCCAGTTAATTGTTAAATTAGATGTCATCACTAATACACAGGTGATAATATTCCAGTTAATTGTTAAATTAGATGTCATCACTAATACACAGGTGATAATATTCCAGTTAATTGTTAAATTAGATGTCATCACTAATACACAGGGGATAATATTCCAGTTAATTGTTAAATTAGATGTCATCACTAATACACAGGGGATAATATTCCAGTTAGTTGTTAAATTAGATGTCATCACTAATACACAGGGGATAATATTCCAGTTAATTGTTAAATTAGATGTCATCACTAATACACAGGGGATAATATTCCAGTTAATTGTTAAATTAGATGTCATCACTAATACACAGGGGATAATATTCCAGTTAATTGTTAAATTAGATGTCATCACTAATACACAGGGGATAATATTCCAGTTAATTGTTAAATTAGATGTCATCACTAATACACAGGGGATAATATTCCAGTTAATTGTTAAATTAGATGTCATCACTAATACACAGGGGATAATATTCCAGTTAATTGTTAAATTAGATGTCATCACTAATACACAGGGGATAATATTCCAGTTAATTGTTAAATTAGATGTCATCACTAATACACAGGGGATAATATTCCAGTTAATTGTTAAATTAGATGTCATCACTAATGCACAGGTGATAATATTCCAGTTAATTGTTAAATTAGATATCATCACTAATGCACAGGTGATAATATTCCAGTTAATTGTTAAATTAGATGTCATCACTAATGCACAGGTGATAATATTCCAGTTAATTGTTAAATTAGATGTCATCACTAATGCACAGGTGATAATATTCCAGTTAATTGTTAAATTAGATGTCATCACTAATGCACAGGTGATAATATTCCAGTTAATTGTTAAATTAGATGTCATCACTAATGCACAGGTGATAATATTCCAGTTAATTGTTAAATTAGATGTCATCACTAATGCACAGGTGATAATATTCCAGTTAATTGTTAAATTAGATATCATCACTAATGCACAGGTGATAATATTCCAGTTAATTGTTAAATTAGATGTCATCACTAATGCACAGGTGATAATATTCCAGTTAATTGTTAAATTAGATGTCATCACTAATACACAGGGGATAATATTCCAGTTAATTGTTAAATTAGATGTCATCACTAATACACAGGGGATAATATTCCAGTTAATTGTTAAATTAGATGTCATCACTAATACACAGGGGATAATATTCCAGTTAATTGTTAAATTAGATGTCATCACTAATACACAGGGGATAATATTCCAGTTAATTGTTAAATTAAATGTCATCACTAATACACAGGGGATAATATTCCAGTTAATTGTTAAATTAGATGTCATCACTAATACACAGGGGATAATATTCCAGTTAATTGTTAAATTAGATGTCATCACTAATACACAGGGGATAATATTCCAGTTAATTGTTAAATTAGATGTCATCACTAATACACAGGGGATAATATTCCAGTTAATTGTTAAATTAGATGTCATCACTAATGCACAGGGGATAATATTCCAGTTAATTGTTAAATTAGATGTCATCACTAATGCACAGGGGATAATATTCCAGTTAATTGTTAAATTAGATGTCATCACTAATGCACAGGTGATAATATTCCAGTTAATTGTTAAATTAGATGTCATCACTAATGCACAGGTGATAATATTCCAGTTAATTGTTAAATTAGATGTCATCACTAATGCACAGGTGATAATATTCCAGTTAATTGTTAAATTAGATGTCATCACTAATGCACAGGTGATAATATTCCAGTTAATTGTTAAATTAGATGTCATCACTAATGCACAGGTGATAATATTCCAGTTAATTGTTAAATTAGATATCATCACTAATGCACAGGTGATAATATTCCAGTTAATTGTTAAATTAGATATCATCACTAATACACAGGTGATAATATTCCAGTTAATTGTTAAATTAGATGTCATCACTAATACACAGGTGATAATATTCCAGTTAATTGTTAAATTAGATGTCATCACTAATACACAGGTGATAATATTCCAGTTAATTGTTAAATTAGATGTCATCACTAATACACAGGGGATAATATTCCAGTTAATTGTTAAATTAGATGTCATCACTAATACACAGGGGATAATATTCCAGTTAATTGTTAAATTAGATGTCATCACTAATACACAGGGGATAATATTCCAGTTAATTGTTAAATTAGATGTCATCACTAATACACAGGGGATAATATTCCAGTTAATTGTTAAATTAGATGTCATCACTAATACACAGGGGATAATATTCCAGTTAATTGTTAAATTAGATGTCATCACTAATACACAGGGGATAATATTCCAGTTAATTGTTAAATTAGATGTCATCACTAATACACAGGGGATAATATTCCAGTTAATTGTTAAATTAGATGTCATCACTAATACACAGGGGATAATATTCCAGTTAATTGTTAAATTAGATGTCATCACTAATACACAGGGGATAATATTCCAGTTAATTGTTAAATTAGATGTCATCACTAATACACAGGTGATAATATTCCAGTTAATTGTTAAATTAGATATCATCACTAATGCACAGGTGATAATATTCCAGTTAATTGTTAAATTAGATGTCATCACTAATGCACAGGTGATAATATTCCAGTTAATTGTTAAATTAGATGTCATCACTAATGCACAGGTGATAATATTCCAGTTAATTGTTAAATTAGATGTCATCACTAATGCACAGGTGATAATATTCCAGTTAATTGTTAAATTAGATATCATCACTAATACACAGGGGATAATATTCCAGTTAATTGTTAAATTAGATATCATCACTAATACACAGGGGATAATATTCCAGTTAATTGTTAAATTAGATTTCATCACTAATCCACAGGTGATAATATTCCAGTTAATTGTTAAATTAGATATCATCACTAATCCACAGGGGATAATATTCCAGTTAATTGTTAAATTAGTTGTCATCACTAATCCACAGGGGATAATATTCCAGTTAATTGTTAAATTAGATGTCATCACTAATACACAGGGGATAATATTCCAGTTAATTGTTAAATTAGATGTCATCACTAATACACAGGGGATAATATTCCAGTTAATTGTTAAATTAGATGTCATCACTAATACACAGGGGATAATATTCCAGTTAATTGTTAAATTAGATGTCATCACTAATACACAGGTGATAATATTCCAGTTAATTGTTAAATTAGATGTCATCACTAATACACAGGTTATAATATTCCAGTTAATTGTTAAATTAGATATCATCACTAATACACAGGTGATAATATTCCAGTTAATTGTTAAATTAGATGTCATCACTAATACACAGGTGATAATATTCCAATTAATTGTTAAATTAGATGTCATCACTAATACACAGGTGATAATATTCCAGTTAATTGTTAAATTAGATATCATCACTAATACACAGGTGATAATATTCCAGTTAATTGTTAAATTAGATGTCATCACTAATACACAGGTGATAATATTCCAGTTAATTGTTAAATTAGATGTCATCACTAATACACAGGTGATAATATTCCAGTTAATTGTTAAATTAGATGTCATCACTAATACACAGGTGATAATATTCCAGTTAATTGTTAAATTAGATGTCATCACTAATACACAGGTGATAATATTCAAGTTAATTGTTAAATTAGATATCATCACTAATACACAGGTGATAATATTCCAGTTAATTGTTAAATTAGATGTCATCACTAATACACAGGTGATAATATTCCAGTTAATTGTTAAATTAGATGTCATCACTAATACACAGGTGATAATATTCCAGTTAATTGTTAAATTAGATGTCATCACTAATACACAGGTGATAATATTCCAGTTAATTGTTAAATTAGATGTCATTACTAATACACAGGTGATAATATTCCAGTTAATTGTTAAATTAGATATCATCACTAATACGCAGGTGATAATATTCCAGTTAATTGTTAAATTAGATGTCATCACTAATACGCAGGTGATAATATTCCAGTTAATTGTTAAATTAGATGTCATCACTAATACGCAGGTGATAATATTCCAGTTAATTGTTAAATTAGATATCATCACTAATACACAGGTGATAATATTCCAGTTAATTGTTAAATTAGATATCATCACTAATACACAGGTGATAATATTCCAGTTAATTGTTAAATTAGATGTCATCACTAATACGCAGGTGATAATATTCCAGTTAATTGTTAAATTAGATGTCATCACTAATACGCAGGTGATAATATTCCAGTTAATTGTTAAATTAGATGTCATCACTAATACGCAGGTGATAATATTCCAGTTAATTGTTAAATTAGATGTCATCACTAATACACAGGTGATAATATTCCAGTTAATTGTTAAATTAGATGTCATCACTAATACACAGGTGATAATATTCCAGTTAATTGTTAAATTAGATGTCATCACTAATACACAGGTGATAATATTCCAGTTAATTGTTAAATTAGATGTCATCACTAATACACAGGTGATAATATTCCAGTTAATTGTTAAATTAGATGTCATCACTAATACACAGGTGATAATATTCCAGTTAATTGTTAAATTAGATGTCATCACTAATACACAGGTGATAATATTCCAGTTAATTGTTAAATTAGATGTCATCACTAATACACAGGTGATAATATTCCAGTTAATTGTTAAATTAGATGTCATCACTAATACACAGGTGATAATATTCCAGTTAATTGTTAAATTAGATGTCATCACTAATACACAGGTGATAATATTCCAGTTAATTGTTAAATTAGATGTCATCACTAATACACAGGTGATAATATTCCAGTTAATTGTTAAATTAGATGTCATCACTAATACACAGGTGATAATATTCCAGTTAATTGTTAAATTAGATGTCATCACTAATACACAGGGGATAATATTCCAGTTAATTGTTAAATTAGATGTCATCACTAATACACAGGGGATAATATTCCAGTTAATTGTTAAATTAGATGTCATCACTAATACACAGGGGATAATATTCCAGTTAATTGTTAAATTAGATGTCATCACTAATACACAGGGGATAATATTCCAGTTAATTGTTAAATTAGATGTCATCACTAATACACAGGGGATAATATTCCAGTTAATTGTTAAATTAGATGTCATCACTAATACACAGGTGATAATATTCCAGTTAATTGTTAAATTAGATATCATCACTAATGCACAGGTGATAATATTCCAGTTAATTGTTAAATTAGATGTCATCACTAATGCACAGGTGATAATATTCCAGTTAATTGTTAAATTAGATGTCATCACTAATGCACAGGTGATAATATTCCAGTTAATTGTTAAATTAGATGTCATCACTAATGCACAGGTGATAATATTCCAGTTAATTGTTAAATTAGATATCATCACTAATACACAGGGGATAATATTCCAGTTAATTGTTAAATTAGATATCATCACTAATACACAGGGGATAATATTCCAGTTAATTGTTAAATTAGATTTCATCACTAATCCACAGGTGATAATATTCCAGTTAATTGTTAAATTAGATATCATCACTAATCCACAGGGGATAATATTCCAGTTAATTGTTAAATTAGTTGTCATCACTAATCCACAGGGGATAATATTCCAGTTAATTGTTAAATTAGATGTCATCACTAATACACAGGGGATAATATTCCAGTTAATTGTTAAATTAGATGTCATCACTAATACACAGGGGATAATATTCCAGTTAATTGTTAAATTAGATGTCATCACTAATACACAGGGGATAATATTCCAGTTAATTGTTAAATTAGATGTCATCACTAATACACAGGTGATAATATTCCAGTTAATTGTTAAATTAGATGTCATCACTAATACACAGGTTATAATATTCCAGTTAATTGTTAAATTAGATATCATCACTAATACACAGGTGATAATATTCCAGTTAATTGTTAAATTAGATGTCATCACTAATACACAGGTGATAATATTCCAATTAATTGTTAAATTAGATGTCATCACTAATACACAGGTGATAATATTCCAGTTAATTGTTAAATTAGATATCATCACTAATACACAGGTGATAATATTCCAGTTAATTGTTAAATTAGATGTCATCACTAATACACAGGTGATAATATTCCAGTTAATTGTTAAATTAGATGTCATCACTAATACACAGGTGATAATATTCCAGTTAATTGTTAAATTAGATGTCATCACTAATACACAGGTGATAATATTCCAGTTAATTGTTAAATTAGATGTCATCACTAATACACAGGTGATAATATTCAAGTTAATTGTTAAATTAGATATCATCACTAATACACAGGTGATAATATTCCAGTTAATTGTTAAATTAGATATCATCACTAATACACAGGTGATAATATTCCAGTTAATTGTTAAATTAGATGTCATCACTAATACACAGGTGATAATATTCCAGTTAATTGTTAAATTAGATGTCATCACTAATACACAGGTGATAATATTCCAGTTAATTGTTAAATTAGATGTCATCACTAATACACAGGTGATAATATTCCAGTTAATTGTTAAATTAGATATCATCACTAATACGCAGGTGATAATATTCCAGTTAATTGTTAAATTAGATGTCATCACTAATACGCAGGTGATAATATTCCAGTTAATTGTTAAATTAGATGTCATCACTAATACGCAGGTGATAATATTCCAGTTAATTGTTAAATTAGATATCATCACTAATACACAGGTGATAATATTCCAGTTAATTGTTAAATTAGATATCATCACTAATACACAGGTGATAATATTCCAGTTAATTGTTAAATTAGATGTCATCACTAATACACAGGTGATAATATTCCAGTTAATTGTTAAATTAGATGTCATCACTAATACGCAGGTGATAATATTCCAGTTAATTGTTAAATTAGATGTCATCACTAATACGCAGGTGATAATATTCCAGTTAATTGTTAAATTAGATGTCATCACTAATACACAGGTGATAATATTCCAGTTAATTGTTAAATTAGATGTCATCACTAATACGCAGGTGATAATATTCCAGTTAATTGTTAAATTAGATGTCATCACTAATACACAGGTGATAATATTCCAGTTAATTGTTAAATTAGATGTCATCACTAATACACAGGTGATAATATTCCAGTTAATTGTTAAATTAGATGTCATCACTAATACACAGGTGATAATATTCCAGTTAATTGTTAAATTAGATGTCATCACTAATACACAGGTGATAATATTCCAGTTAATTGTTAAATTAGATGTCATCACTAATACACAGGTGATAATATTCCAGTTAATTGTTAAATTAGATGTCATCACTAATACACAGGTGATAATATTCCAGTTAATTGTTAAATTAGATGTCATCACTAATACACAGGTGATAATATTCCAGTTAATTGTTAAATTAGATGTCATCACTAATACACAGGTGATAATATTCCAGTTAATTGTTAAATTAGATGTCATCACTAATACACAGGTGATAATATTCCAGTTAATTGTTAAATTAGATGTCATCACTAATAAACAGGTGATAATATTCCAGTTAATTGTTAAATTAGATGTCATCACTAATACACAGGTGATAATATTCCAGTTAATTGTTAAATTAGATATCATCACTAAGACACAGGTGATAATATTCCAGTTAATTGTTAAATTAGATATCATCACTAAGACACAGGTGATAATATTCCAGTTAATTGTTAAATTAGATGTCATCACTAAGACACAGTTGATAATATTCCAGTTAATTGTTAAATTAGATGTCATCACTAAGACACAGGTGATAATATTCCAGTTAATTGTTAAATTAGATGTCATCACTAAGACACAGGTGATAATATTCCAGTTAATTGTTAAATTAGATATCATCACTAATACACAGGTGATAATATTCCAGTTAATTGTTAAATTAGATGTCATCACTAATACACAGGTGATAATATTCCAGGTAATTGTTAAATTAGATGTCATCACTAATACACAGGTGATAATATTCCAGTTAATTGTTCAATTAGATATCATCACTAATACACAGGTGATAATATTCCAGTTAATTGTTCAATTAGATGTCATCACTAATACACAGGTGATAATATTCCAGTTAATTGTTCAATTAGATGTCATCACTAATACACAGGTGATAATATTCCAGTTAATTGTTCAATTAGATGTCATCACTAATACACAGGTGATAATATTCCAGTTAATTGTTCAATTAGATGTCCTCACTAATACACAGGTGATAATATTCCAGTTAATTGTTAAATTAGATATCATCACTAATACACAGGTGATAATATTCCAGTTAATTGTTAAATTAGATATCATCACTAAGACACAGGTGATAATATTCCAGTTAATTGTTAAATTAGATATCATCACTAAGACACAGGTGATAATATTCCAGTTAATTGTTAAATTAGATATCATGTCTAAGACACAGGTGATAATATTCCAGTTAATTGTTAAATTAGATATCATCACTAAGACACAGGTGATAATATTCCAGTTAATTGTTAAATTAGATGTCATCACTAAGACACAGGTGATAATATTCCAGTTAATTGTTAAATTAGATGTCATCACTAATACACAGGTGATAATATTCCAGTTAATTGTTAAATTAGATGTCATCACTAATACACAGGTGATAATATTCCAGTTAATTGTTAAGTTAGATATCATCACTAATACACAGGTGATAATATTCCAGGTAATTGTTAAATTAGATATCATCACTAATACACAGGTGATAATATTCCAGTTAATTGTTCAATTAGATATCATCACTAATACACAGGTGATAATATTCCAGTTAATTGTTCAATTAGATATCATCACTAATACACAGGTGATAATATTCCAGTTAATTGTTCAATTAGATATCATCACTAATACACAGGTGATAATATTCCAGTTAATTGTTCAATTAGATATCATCACTAATACACAGGGGATAATATTCCAGTTAATTGTTCAATTAGATGTCATCACTAATACACAGGGGATAATATTCCAGTTAATTGTTAAATTAGATGTCATCACTAATACACAGGGGATAATATTCCAGTTAATTGTTAAATTAGATGTCATCACTAATACACAGGGGATAATATTCCAGTTAATTGTTAAATTAGATGTCATCACTAATACACAGGTGATAAGATTCCAGTTAATTGTTAAATTAGATGTCATCACTAATACACAGGTGATAAGATTCCAGTTAATTGTTAAATTAGATGTCATCACTAATACACAGGTGATAAGATTCCAGTTAATTGTTAAATTAGATGTCATCACTAATACACAGGTGATAAGATTCCAGTTAATTGTTAAATTAGATGTCATCACCAATACACAGGTGATAATATTCCAGTTAATTGTTAAATTAGATGTCATCACCAATACACAGGTGATAATATTCCAGTTAATTGTTAAATTAGATGTCATCACCAATACACAGGTGATAATATTCCAGTTAATTGTTAAATTAGATGTCATCACCAATACACAGGTGATAATATTCCAGTTAATTGTTAAATTAGATGTCATCACCAATACACAGGTGATAATATTCCAGTTAATTGTTAAATTAGATGTCATCACTAATACACAGGTGATAATATTCCAGTTAATTGTTAAATTAGATGTCATCACTAATACACAGGTGATAATATTCCAGTTAATTGTTAAATTAGATGTCATCACTAATACACAGGTGATAATATTCCAGTTAATTGTTAAATTAGATGTCATCACTAATACACAGGTGATAATATTCCAGTTAATTGTTAAATTAGATATCATCACTAATACACAGGTGATAATATTCCAGTTAATTGTTAAATTAGATGTCATCACTAATACACAGGTGATAATATTCCAGTTAATTGTTAAATTAGATATCATCACTAATACACAGGTGATAATATTCCAGTTAATTGTTAAATTAGATATCATCACTAATACACAGGTGATAATATTCCAGTTAATTGTTAAATTAGATATCATCACTAATACACAGGTGATAATATTCCAGTTAATTGTTAAATTAGATGTCATCACTGATACACAGGTGATAATATTCCAGTTAATTGTTAAATTAGATATCATCACTAATACACAGGTGATAATATTCCAGTTAATTGTTAAATTAGATGTCATCACTAATACACAGGTGATAATATTCCAGTTAATTGTTAAATTAGATGTCATCACTAATACACAGGTGATAATATTCCAGTTAATTGTTAAATTAGATGTCATCACTAATACACAGGTGATAATATTCCGGTTAATTGTTAAATTAGATATGATCACTAATACACAGAGGATAATATTCCAGTTAATTGTTAAATTAGATGTCATCACTAATACACAGGTGATAATATTCCAGTTAATTGTTAAATTAGATATCATCACTAATACACAGGTGATAATATTCCAGTTAATTGTTAAATTAGATATCATCACTAATACACAGAGGATAATATTCCAGTTAATTGTTAAATTAGATGTCATCACTAATACACAGGTGATAATATTCCAGTTAATTGTTAAATTAGATATCATCACTAATATACAGGTGATAATATTCCAGTTAATTGTTAAATTAGATATCATCACTAATACACAGGTGATAACATTCCAGTTAATTGTTAAATTAGATATCATCACTAATACACAGGTGATAATATTCCAGTTAATTGTTAAATTAGATATCATCACTAATACACAGGTGATAATATTCCAGTTAATTGTTAAATTAGATATCATCACTAATACACAGGTGATAATATTCCAGTTAATTGTTAAATTAGATATCATCACTAATACACAGGTGATAATATTCCAGTTAATTGTTAAATTAGATGTCATCACTAATACACAGGTGATAATATTCCAGTTAATTGTTAAATTAGATATCATCACTAATACACAGGGGATAATATTCCAGTTAATTGTTAAATTAGATATCATCACTAATACACAGGGGATAATATTCCAATTAATTGTTAAATTAGATATCATCACTAATACACAGGGGATATTATTCCAGTTAACTGTTAAATTAGATATCATCACTAATATACAGGGGATAATATTCCAGTTAATTGTTAAATTAGATGTCATCACTAATACACAGGGGATAATATTCCAGTTAATTGTTAAATTAGATGTCATCACTAATACACAGGGGATAATATTCCAGTTAATTGTTAAATTAGATGTCATCACTAATACACGGGTGATAATATTCCAGTTAATTGTTAAATTAGATATCATCACTAATACACGGGTGATAATATTCCAGTTAATTGTTAAATTAGATATCATCACTCATACACAGGTGATAATATTCCAGTTAATTGTTAAATTAGATATCATCACTCATACACAGGTGATAATATTCCAGTTAATTGTTAAATTAGATATCATCACTAATACACAGGTGATAATATTCCAGTTAATTGTTAAATTAGATATCATCACTAATACACAGGGGATAATATTCCAGTTAATTGTTAAATTAGATATCATCACTAATACACAGGGGATAATATTCCAGTTAATTGTTAAATTAGATATCATCACTAATACACAGGGGATAATATTCCAGTTAATTGTTAAATTAGATATCATCACTAATACACAGGTGATAATATTCCAGTTAATTGTTAAATTAGATGTCATCACTAATACACAGGTGATAATATTCCAGTTAATTGTTAAATTAGATGTCATCACTAATACACAGGTGATAATATTCCAGTTAATTGTTAAATTAGATGTCATCACTAATACACAGGTGATAATATTCCAGGTAATTGTTAAATTAGATATCATCACGAATACACAGGTGATAATATTCCAGTTAATTGTTAAATTAGATATCATCACGAATACACAGGTGATAATATTCCAGTTAATTGTTAAATTAGATATCATCACGAATACACAGGTGATAATATTCCAGTTAATTGTTAAATTAGATGTCATCACTAATACACAGGGGATAATATTCCAGTTAATTGTTAAATTAGATGTCATCACTAATACACAGGGGATAATATTCCAGTTAATTGTTAAATTAGATGTCATCACTAATACACAGGGGATAATATTCCAGTAAATTGTTAAATTAGATGTCATCACTAATACACAGGTGATAATATTCCAGTTAATTGTTAAATTAGATGTCATCACTAATACACAGGGGATAATATTCCAGTTAATTGTTAAATTAGATATCATCACTAATACACAGGGGATAATATTCCAGTTAATTGTTAAATTAGATGTCATCACTAATACACAGGGGATAATATTCCAGTTAATTGTTAAATTAGATGTCATCACTAATACACAGGGGATAATATTCCAGTTAATTGTTAAATTAGATGTCATCACTAATACACAGGTGATAATATTCCAGTTAATTGTTAAATTAGATATCATCACTAATACACAGGTGATAATATTCCAGTTAATTGTTAAATTAGATATCATCACTTATACACAGGTGATAATATTCCAGTTAATTGTTAAATTAGATGTCATCACTTATACACAGGTGATAATATTCCAGTTAATTGTTAAATTAGATGTCATCACTAATACACAGGTGATAATATTCCAGTTAATTGTTAAATTAGATGTCATCACTAATACACAGGTGATAATATTCCAGTTAATTGTTAAATTAGATGTCATCACTAATACACAGGTGATAATATTCCAGTTAATTGTTAAATTAGATATCATCACTAATACACAGGGGATAATATTCCAGTTAATTGTTAAATTAGATGTCATCACTAATACACAGGGGATAATATTCCAGTTAATTGTTAAATTAGATGTCATCACTAATACACAGGTGATAATATTCCAGTTAATTGTTAAATTAGATGTCATCACTAATACACAGGTGATAATATTCCAGTTAATTGTTAAATTAGATATCATCACTAATACACAGGTGATAATATTCCAGTTAATTGTTAAATTAGATGTCATCACTAATACACAGGGGATAATATTCCAGTTAATTGTTAAATTAGATGTCATCACTAATACACAGGTGATAATATTCCAGTTAATTGTTAAATTAGATGTCATCACTAATACACAGGTGATAATATTCCAGTTAATTGTTAAATTAGATATCATCACTAATACACAGGTGATAATATTCCAGTTAATTGTTAAATTAGATATCATCACTAATACACAGGTGATAATGTTCCAGTTAATTGTTAAATTAGATATCATCACTAATACACAGGTGATAATATTCCAGTTAATTGTTAAATTAGATATCATCACTAATACACAGGTGATAATATTCCAGTTAATTGTTAAATTAGATATCATCACTAATACACAGGTGATAATATTCCAGTTAATTGTTAAATTAGATATCATCACTAATACACAGGTGATAATATTCCAGTTAATTGTTAAATTAGATATCATCACTAATACACAGGTGATACTATTCCAGTTAATTGTTAAATTAGATATCATCACTAATACACAGGTGATAATATTCCAGTTAATTGTTAAATTAGATATCATCACTAATACACAGGTGATAATATTCCAGTTGATTGTTAAATTAGATATCATCACTAATACACAGGTGATAATATTCCAGTTAATTGTTAAATTAGATGTCATCACTAATACACAGGTGATAATATTCCAGTTAATTGTTAAATTAGATGTCATCACTAATACACAGGTGATAATATTCCAGTTAATTGTTAAATTAGATGTCATCACTAATACACAGGTGATAATATTCCAGTTAATTGTTAAATTAGATGTCATCACTAATACACAGGTGATAATATTCCGGTTAATTGTTAAATTAGATATCATCACTAATACACAGAGGATAATATTCCAGTTAATTGTTAAATTAGATATCATCACTAATACACAGGTGATAATATTCCAGTTAATTGTTAAATTAGATATCATCACTAATACACAGGTGATAATATTCCAGTTAATTGTTAAATTAGATGTCATCACTAATACACAGGTGATAATATTCCAGTTAATTGTTAAATTAGATATCATCACTAATACACATGTGATAATATTCCAGTTAATTGTTAAATTAGATATCATCACTAATACACAGGTGATAATATTCCAGTTAATTGTTAAATTAGATGTCATCACTAATACACAGGTGATAATATTCCAGTTAATTGTTAAATTAGATATCATCACTAATACACAGGTGATAATATTCCAGTTGTTTGTTAAATTAGATATCATCACTAATACACAGGTGATAATATTCCAGTTAATTGTTAAATTAGATGTCATCACTGATACACAGGTGATAATATTCCAGTTAATTGTTAAATTAGATATCATCACTAATTCACAGGTGATAATATTCCAGTTAATTGTTAAATTAGATATCACTAATACACAGGTGATAATATTCCAGTTAATTGTTAAATTAGATATCATCACTAATACACAGGTGATAATATTCCAGTTAATTGTTAAATTAGATATCATCACTAATACACAGGTGATAATATTCCAGTTAATTGTTAAATTAGATATCATCACTAATACACAGGTGATAATATTCCAGTTAATTGTTAAATTAGATATCATCACTAATACACAGGTGATAATATTCCAGTTAATTGTTAAATTAGATATCATCACTAATACACAGGTGATAATATTCCAGTTAATTGTTAAATTAGATGTCATCACTAATACACAGGTGATAATATTCCAGTTAATTGTTAAATTAGATATCATCACTAATACACAGGGGATAGTATTCCAGTTAATTGTTAAATTAGATGTCATCACTAATACACAGGTGATAATATTCCAGTTAATTGTTAAATTAGATATCATCACTAATACACAGGTGATAATATTCCAGTTAATTGTTAAATTAGATGTCATCACTAATACACAGGTGATAATATTCCAGTTAATTGTTAAATTAGATATCATCACTAATACACAGGTGATAATATTCCAGTTAATTGTTAAATTAGATATCATCACTAATACACAGGGGATAATATTCCAGTTAATTGTTAAATTAGATATCATCACTAATACACAGGTGATAATATTCCAGTTAATTGTTAAATTAGATGTCATCACTAATACACAGGGGATAATATTCCAGTTAATTGTTAAATTAGATATCATCACTAATACACAGGTGATAATATTCCAGTTAATTGTTAAATTAGATGTCATCACTAATACACAGGTGATAATATTCCAGTTAATTGTTAAATTAGATATCATCACTAATACACAGGTGATAATATTCCAGTTAATTGTTAAATTAGATATCATCACTAATACACAGGTGATAATATTCCAGTTAATTGTTAAATTAGATATCATCACTAATACACAGGTGATAATATTCCAGTTAATTGTTAAATTAGATGTCATCACTAATACACAGGTGATAATATTCCAGTTAATTGTTAAATTAGATATCATCACTAATACACAGGTGATAATATTCCAGTTAATTGTTAAATTAGATATCATCACTAATACACAGGTGATAATATTCCAGTTAATTGTTAAATTAGATATCATCACTAATACACAGGTGATAATATTCCAGTTAATTGTTAAATTAGATGTCATCACTAATACACAGGTGATAATATTCCAGTTAATTGTTAAATTAGATATCATCACTAATACACAGGTGATAATATTCCAGTTAATTGTTAAATTAGATATCATCACTAATACACAGGTGATAATATTCCAGTTAATTGTTAAATTAGATATCATCACTAATATACAGGTGATAATATTCCAGTTAATTGTTAAATTAGATATCATCACTAATACACAGGTGATAATATTCCAGTTAATTGTTAAATTAGATATCATCACTAATACAGAGGTGATAATATTCCAGTTAATTGTTAAATTAAATGTCATCACTAATACACAGGTGATAATATTCCAGTTAATTGTTAAATTAGATATCATCACTAATACACAGGGGATAGTATTCCAGTTAATTGTTAAATTAGATGTCATCACTAATACACAGGTGATAATATTCCAGTTAATTGTTAAATTAGATATCATCACTAATACACAGGTGATAATATTCCAGTTAATTGTTAAATTAGATGTCATCACTAATACACAGGTGATAATATTCCAGTTAATTGTTAAATTAGATGTCATCACTAATACACAGGTGATAATATTCCAGTTAATTGTTAAATTAGATGTCATCACTAATACACAGGTGATAATATTCCAGTTAATTGTTAAATTAGATATCATCACTAATACACAGGTGATAATATTCCAGTTAATTGTTAAATTAGATATCATCACTAATACACAGGTGATAATATTCCAGTTAATTGTTAAATTAGATATCATCACTAATACACAGGTGATAATATTCCAGTTAATTGTTAAATTAGATATCATCACTAATACACAGGTGATAATATTCCAGTTAATTGTTAAATTAGATATCATCACTAATACACAGGGGATAATATTCCAGTTAATTGTTAAATTAGATGTCATCACTAATACACAGGTGATAATATTCCAGTTAATTGTTAAATTAGATATCATCACTAATACACAGGTGATAATATTCCAGTTAATTGTTAAATTAGATATCATCACTAATACACAGGTGATAATATTCCAGTTTATTGTTAAATTAGATATCATCACTAATACACAGGGGATAATATTCCAGTTAATTGTTAAGTTAGATATCATCACTAATACACAGGGGATAATATTCCAGTTAATTGTTAAATTAGATATCATCACTAATACACAGGTGATAATATTCCAGTTAATTGTTAAATTAGATATCATCACTAATACACAGGGGATAATATTCCAGTTAATTGTTAAATTAGATATCATCACTAATACACAGGTGATAATATTCCAGTTAATTGTTAAATTAGATATCATCACTAATACACAGGTGATAATATTCCAGTTAATTGTTAAATTAGATATCATCACTAATACACAGGTGATAATATTCCAGTTAATTGTTAAATTAAATATCATCACTAATACACTGGTGATAATATTCCAGTTAATTGTTAAATTAGATATCAATCACTAATACACAGGTGATAATATTCCAGTTAATTGTTAAATTAGATGTCATCACTAATACACAGGTGATAATATTCCAGTTAATTGTTAAATTAGATATCATCACTAATACACAGGTGATAATATTCCAGTTAATTGTTAAATTAGATGTCATCACTAATACACAGGTGATAATATTCCAGTTAATTGTTAAATTAGATGTCATCACCAATACACAGGTGATAATATTCCAGTTAATTGTTAAATTAGATATCATCACTAATACACAGGTGATAATATTCCAGTTAATTGTTAAATTAGATATCATCACTAATACACAGGTGATAATATTCCAGTTAATTGTTAAATTAGATATCATCACTAATACACAGGGGATAATATTCCAGTTAATTGTTAAATTAGATGTCATCACTAATACACAGGTGATAATATTCCAGTTAATTGTTAAATTAGATATCATCACTAATACACAGGTGATAATATTCCAGTTAATTGTTAAATTAGATATCATCACTAATACACAGGTGATAATATTCCAGTTTATTGTTAAATTAGATATCATCACTAATACACAGGGGATAATATTCCAGTTAATTGTTAAATTAGATATCATCACTAATACACAGGGGATAATATTCCAGTTAATTGTTAAATTAGATATCATCACTAATACACAGGTGATAATATTCCAGTTAATTGTTAAATTAGATATCATCACTAATACACAGGGGATAATATTCCAGTTAATTGTTAAATTAGATATCATCACTAATACACAGGTGATAATATTCCAGTTAATTGTTAAATTAGATATCATCACTAATACACAGGTGATAATATTCCAGTTAATTGTTAAATTAGATATCATCACTAATACACAGGTGATAATATTCCAGTTAATTGTTAAATTAAATATCATCACTAATACACTGGTGATAATATTCCAGTTAATTGTTAAATTAGATATCAATCACTAATACACAGGTGATAATATTCCAGTTAATTGTTAAATTAGATGTCATCACTAATACACAGGTGATAATATTCCAGTTAATTGTTAAATTAGATATCATCACTAATACACAGGTGATAATATTCCAGTTAATTGTTAAATTAGATGTCATCACTAATACACAGGTGATAATATTCCAGTTAATTGTTAAATTAGATGTCATCACCAATACACAGGTGATAATATTCCAGTTAATTGTTAAATTAGATATCATCACTAATACACAGGTGATAATATTCCAGTTAATTGTTAAATTAGATATCATCACTAATACACAGGTGATAATATTCCAGTTAATTGTTAAATTAGATATCATCACTAATACACAGGGGATAATATTCCAGTTAATTGTTAAATTAGATGTCATCACTAATACACAGGTGATAATATTCCAGTTAATTGTTAAATTAGATATCATCACTAATACACAGGTGATAATATTCCAGTTAATTGTTAAATTAGATATCATCACTAATACACAGGTGATAATATTCCAGTTTATTGTTAAATTAGATATCATCACTAATACACAGGGGATAATATTCCAGTTAATTGTTAAATTAGATATCATCACTAATACACAGGGGATAATATTCCAGTTAATTGTTAAATTAGATATCATCACTAATACACAGGTGATAATATTCCAGTTAATTGTTAAATTAGATATCATCACTAATACACAGGGGATAATATTCCAGTTAATTGTTAAATTAGATATCATCACTAATACACAGGTGATAATATTCCAGTTAATTGTTAAATTAGATATCATCACTAATACACAGGGGTTAATATTCCAGTTAATTGTTAAATTAGATATCATCACTAATACACAGGTGATAATATTCCAGTTAATTGTTAAATTAGATATCATCACTAATACACAGGTGATAATATTCCAGTTAATTGTTAAATTAGATATCATCACTAATACACAGGTGATAATATTCCAGTTAATTGTTAAATTAGATATCATCACTAATAAACAGGGGATAATATTCCAGTTAATTGTTAAATTAGATGTCATCACTAATACACAGGTGATAATATTCCAGTTAATTGTTAAATTAGATATCATCACTAATACACAGGGGATAATATTCCAGTTAATTGTTAAATTAGATATCATCACTAATACACAGGGGATAATATTCCAGTTAATTGTTAAATTAGATATCATCACTAATACACAGGTGATAATATTCCAGTTAATTGTTAAATTAGATATCATCACTAATACACAGGGGATAATATTCCAGTTAATTGTTAAATTAGATATCATCACTAATACACAGGTGATAATATTCCAGTTAATTGTTAAATTAGATATCATCACTAATACACAGGGGTTAATATTCCAGTTAATTGTTAAATTAGATATCATCACTAATACACAGGTGATAATATTCCAGTTAATTGTTAAATTAGATATCATCACTAATACACAGGTGATAATATTCCAGTTAATTGTTAAATTAGATATCATCACTAATACACAGGTGATAATATTCCAGTTAATTGTTAAATTAGATATCATCACTAATAAACAGGGGATAATATTCCAGTTAATTGTTAAATTAGATGTCATCACTAATACACAGGTGATAATATTCCAGTTAATTGTTAAATTAGATATCATCACTAATACACAGGTGATAATATTCCAGTTAATTGTTAAATTAGATATCATCACTAATACACAGGTGATAATATTCCAGTTAATTGTTAAATTAGATATCATCACTAATACACAGGTGATAATATTCCAGTTAATTGTTAAATTAGATATCATCACTAATACACAGGTGATAATAATCCAGTTAATTGTTAAATTAGATATCATCACTAATACACAGGGGATAATATTCCAGTTAATTGTTAAATTAGATATCATCACTAATACACAGGTGATAATATTCCAGTTAATTGTTAAATTAGATATCATCACTAATACACAGGTGATAATATTCCAGTTAATTGTTAAATTAGATATCATCACTAATACACAGGTGATAATATTCCAGTTAATTGTTAAATTAGATATCATCACTAATACACAGGTGATAAAATTCCAGTTAATTGTTAAATTAGATATCATCACTAATACACAGGTGATAATATTCCAGTTAATTGTTAAATTAGATATCATCACTAATACACAGGTGATAATATTCCAGTTAATTGTTAAATTAGATGTCATCACTAATACACAGGTGATAATATTCCAGTTAATTGTTAAATTAGATGTCATCACTAATACACAGGTGATAATTATTCCAGTTAATTGTTAAATTAGATATCATCACTAATACACAGGTGATAATATTCCAGTTAATTGTTAAATTAGATGTCATCACTAATACACAGGTGATAATATTCCAGTTAATTGTTAAATTAGATGTCATCACTAATACACAGGTGATAATATTCCAGTTAATTGTTAAATTAGATATCATCACTAATACACAGGTGATAATATTCCAGTTAATTGTTAAATTAGATATCATCACTAATACACAGGTGATAATATTCCATTAATTGTTAAATTAGATATCATCACTAATACACAGGTGATAATATTCCAGTTAATTGTTATATTAAATATCATCACTAATACACAGGTGATAATATTCCAGTTAATTGTTAAATTAGATGACATCACTAATACACAGATGATAATATTCCAGTTAATTGTTAAATTAGATATCATCACTAATACACAGGTGATAATATTCCAGTTAATTGTTAAATTAGATATCATCACTAATACACAGGTGATAATATTCCAGTTAATTGTTAAATTAGATGTCATCACTAATACACAGGGGATAATATTCCAGTTAATTGTTAAATTAGATATCATCACTAATACACAGGTGATAATATTCCAGTTAATTGTTAAATTAGATATCATCACTAATACACAGGTGATAATATTCCAGTTAATTGTTAAATTAGATATCATCACTAATACACAGGTGATAATATTCCAGTTAATTGTTAAATTAGATATCATCAATAATACACAGGTGATAATATTCCAGTTAATTGTTAAATTAGATGTCATCACTAATACACAGGTGATAATATTCCAGTTAATTGTTAAATTAGATATCATCACTAATACACAGGTGATAATATTCCAGTTAATTGTTAAATTAGATATCATCACTAATACACAGGTGATAATATTCCAGTTAATTGTTAAATTAGATGTCATCACTAATACACAGGTGATAATATTCCAGTTAATTGTTAAATTAGATGTCATCACTAATACACAGGTGATAATATTCCAGTTAATTGTTAAATTAGATATCATCACTAATACACAGGGGATATTATTCCAGTTAATTGTTAAATTAGATATCATCACTAATACACAGGGGATAATATTCCAGTTAATTGTTAAATTAGATATCATCACTAATACACAGGTGATAATATTCCAGTTAATTGTTAAATTAGATATCATCACTAATACACAGGGGATAATATTCCAGTTAATTGTTAAATTAGATGTCATCACTAATACACAGGGGATAATATTCCAGTTAATTGTTAAATTAGATATCATCACTGATACACAGGGGATAATATTCCAGTTAATTGTTAAATTAGATATCATCACTGATACACAGGTGATAATATTCCAGTTAATTGTTAAATTAGATATCATCACTAATACACAGGGGATAATATTCCAGTTAATTGTTAAATTAGATGTCATCACTAATACACAGGTGATAATATTCCAGTTAATTGTTAAATTAGATATCATCACTAATACACAGGTGATAATATTCCAGTTAATTGTTAAATTAGATATCATCACTAATACACAGGGGATAATATTCCAGTTAATTGTTAAATTAGATGCCATCACTAATACACAGGTGATAACATTCCAGTTAATTGTTAAATTAGTTGTCATCACTAATACACAGGGGATAATATTCCAGTTAATTGTTAAATTAGATATCATCACTAATACACAGGTGATAATATTCCAGTTAATTGTTAAATTAGATATCATCACTAATACACAGGTGATAATATTCCAGTTAATTGTTAAATTAGATATCATCGCTAATACACAGGTGATAATATTCCAGTTAATTGTTAAATTAGATATCATCACTAATACACAGGTGATAATATTCCAGTTAATTGTTAAATTAGATATCATCACTAATACACAGGTGATAATATTCCAGTTAATTGTTAAATTAGATATCATCACTAATACACAGGTGATAATATTCCAGTTAATTGTTAAATTAGATATCATCACTAATACACAGGTGATAATATTCCAGTTAATTGTTAAATTAGATGTCATCACTAATACACAGGTGATAATATTCCAGTTAATTGTTAAATTAGATATCATCACTAATACACAGGGGATAATATTCCAGTTAATTGTTAAATTAGATGCCATCACTAATACACAGGTGATAATATTCCAGTTAATTGTTAAATTAGATATCATCACTAATACACAGGGGATAATATTCCAGTTAATTGTTAAATTAGATATCATCACTAATACACAGGTGATAATATTCCAGTTAATTGTTAAATTAGATATCATCACTAATACACAGGTGATAATATTCCAGTTAATTGTTAAATTAGATATCATCACTAATACACAGGTGATAATATTCCAGTTAATTGTTAAATTAGATATCATCACTAATACACAGGTGATAATATTCCAGTTAATTGTTAAATTAGATATCATCACTAATACACAGGTGATAATATTCCAGTTAATTGTTAAATTAGATATCATCACTAATACACAGGTGATAATATTCCAGTTAATTGTTAAATTAGATGTCATCACTAATACACAGGTGATAATATTCCAGTTAATTGTTAAATTAGATGTCATCACTAATACACAGGTGATAATATTCCAGTTAATTGTTAAATTAGATGTCATCACTAATACACAGGTGATAATATTCCAGTTAATTGTTAAATTAGATGTCATCACTAATACACAGGTGATAATCTTCCAGTTAATTGTTAAATTAGATGTCATCACTAATACACAGGTGATAATATTCCAGTTAATTGTTAAATTAGATATCATCACTAATACACAGGGGATAATATTCCAGTTAATTGTTAAATTAGATATCATCACTAATACACAGGGGATAATATTCCAGTTAATTGTTAAATTAGATATCATCACTAATACACAGGTGATAATATTCCAGTTAATTGTTAAATTAGATATCATCACTAATACACAGGGGATAATATTCCAGTTAATTGTTAAATTAGATGTCATCACTAATACACAGGGGATAATATTCCAGTTAATTGTTAAATTAGATATCATCACTGATACACAGGGGATAATATTCCAGTTAATTGTTAAATTAGATATCATCACTGATACACAGGTGATAATATTCCAGTTAATTGTTAAATTAGATATCATCACTAATACACAGGGGATAATATTCCAGTTAATTGTTAAATTAGATGTCATCACTAATACACAGGTGATAATATTCCAGTTAATTGTTAAATTAGATATCATCACTAATACACAGGTGATAATATTCTAGTTAATTGTTAAATTAGATATCATCACTAATACACAGGGGATAATATTCCAGTTAATTGTTAAATTAGATGCCATCACTAATACACAGGTGATAACATTCCAGTTAATTGTTAAATTAGATGTCATCACTAATACACAGGGGATAATATTCCAGTTAATTGTTAAATTAGATATCATCACTAATACACAGGTGATAATATTCCAGTTAATTGTTAAATTAGATATCATCACTAATACACAGGTGATAATATTCCAGTTAATTGTTAAATTAGATATCATCACTAATACACAGGTGATAATATTCCAGTTAATTGTTAAATTAGATATCATCACTAATATACAGGTGATAATATTCCAGTTAATTGTTAAATTAGATATCATCACTAATACACAGGTGATAATATTCCAGTTAATTGTTAAATTGGATATCATCACTAATACACAGGTGATAATATTCCAGTTAATTGTTAAATTAGATATCATCACTAATACACAGGTGATAATATTCCAGTTAATTGTTAAATTAGATGTCATCACTAATACACAGGTGATAATATTCCAGTTAATTGTTAAATTAGATATCATCACTAATACACAGGGGATAATATTCCAGTTAATTGTTAAATTAGATGCCATCACTAATACACAGGTGATAACATTCCAGTTAATTGTTAAATTAGATGTCATCACTAATACACAGGGGATAATATTCCAGTTAATTGTTAAATTAGATATCATCACTAATACACAGGTGATAATATTCCAGTTAATTGTTAAATTAGATATCATCACTAATACACAGGTGATAATATTCCAGTTAATTGTTAAATTAGATATCATCACTAATACACAGGTGATAATATTCCAGTTAATTGTTAAATTAGATATCATCACTAATACACAGGTGATAATATTCCAGTTAATTGTTAAATTAGATATCATCACTAATACACAGGTGATAATATTCCAGTTAATTGTTAAATTAGATATCATCACTAATACACAGGTGATAATATTCCAGTTAATTGTTAAATTAGATGTCATCACTAATACACAGGTGATAATATTCCAGTTAATTGTTAAATTAGATGTCATCACTAATACACAGGTGATAATATTCCAGTTAATTGTTAAATTAGATATCATCACTAATACACAGGTGATAATATTCCAGTTAATTGTTAAATTAGATGGCATCACTAATACACAGGTGATAATATTCCAGTTAATTGTTAAATTAGATGTCATCACTAATACACAGGTGATAATATTCCAGTTAATTGTTAAATTAGATATCATCACTAATACACAGGTGATAATATTCCAGTTAATTGTTAAATTAGATATCATCAATAATACACAGGTGATAATATTCCAGTTAATTGTTAAATTAGATGTCATCACTAATACACAGGTGATAATATTCCAGTTAATTGTTAAATTAGATATCATCACTAATACACAGGTGATAATATTCCAGTTAATTGTTAAATTAGATATCATCACTAATACACAGGTGATAATATTCCAGTTAATTGTTAAATTAGATATCATCACTAATACACAGGTGATAATATTCCAGTTAATTGTTAAATTAGATATCATCAATAATACACAGGTGATAATATTCCAGTTAATTGTTAAATTAGATGTCATCACTAATACACAGGTGATAATATTCCAGTTAATTGTTAAATTAGATATCATCACTAATACACAGGTGATAATATTCCAGTTAATTGTTAAATTAGATGTCATCACTAATACACAGGTGATAATATTCCAGTTAATTGTTAAATTAGATGTCATCACTAATACACAGGTGATAATATTCCAGTTAATTGTTAAATTAGATGTCATCACTAATACACAGGTGATAATATTCCAGTTAATTGTTAAATTAGATGTCATCACTAATACACAGGTGATAATATTCCAGTTAATTGTTAAATTAGATATCATCACTAATACACAGGGGATAATATTCCAGTTAATTGTTAAATTAGATATCATCACTAATACACAGGGGATAATATTCCAGTTAATTGTTAAATTAGATATCATCACTAATACACAGGTGATACTATTCCAGTTAATTGTTAAATTAGATATCATCACTAATACACAGGGGATAATATTCCAGTTAATTGTTAAATTAGATGTCATCACTAATACACAGGGGATAATATTCCAGTTAATTGTTAAATTAGATATCATCACTGATACACAGGGGATAATATTCCAGTTAATTGTTAAATTAGATATCATCACTAATACACAGGTGATAATATTCCAGTTAATTGTTAAATTAGATATCATCACTAATACACAGGTGATAATATTCCAGTTAATTGTTAAATTAGATATCATCACTAATACACAGGTGATAATATTCCAGTTAATTGTTAAATTAGATATCATCACTAATACACAGGTGATAATATTCCAGTTAATTGTTAAATTAGATGTCATCACTAATACACAGGTGATAATATTCCAGTTAATTGTTAAATTAGATGTCATCACTAATACACAGGTGATAATATTCCAGTTAATTGTTAAATTAGATGTCATCACTAATACACAGGTGATAATATTCCAGTTAATTGTTAAATTAGATATCATCACTAATACACAGGGGATAATATTCCAGTTAATTGTTAAATTAGATATCATCACTAATACACAGGGGATAATATTCCAGTTAATTGTTAAATTAGATATCATCACTAATACACAGGTGATAATATTCCAGTTAATTGTTAAATTAGATATCATCACTAATACACAGGTGATAATATTCCAGTTAATTGTTAAATTAGATATCATCACTAATACACAGGTGATAATATTCCAGTTAATTGTTAAATTAGATATCATCACTAATACACAGGTTATAATATTCCAGTTAATTGTTAAATTAGATGTCATCACTAATACACAGGTGATAATATTCCAGTTAATTGTTAAATTAGATATCATCACTAATACACAGGGGATAATATTCCAGTTAATTGTTAAATTAGATGCCATCACTAATACACAGGTGATAACATTCCAGTTAATTGTTAAATTAGATGTCATCACTAATACACAGGGGATAACATTCCAGTTAATTGTTAAATTAGATATCATCACTAATACACAGGTGATAATATTCCAGTTAATTGTTAAATTAGATATCATCACTAATACACAGGTGATAATATTCCAGTTAATTGTTAAATTAGATATCATCACTAATACACAGGTGATAATATTCCAGTTAATTGTTAAATTAGATATCATCACTAATACACAGGTGATAATATTCCAGTTAATTGTTAAATTAGATATCATCACTAATACACAGGTGATAATATTCCAGTTAATTGTTAAATTAGATATCATCACTAATACACAGGTGATAATATTCCAGTTAATTGTTAAATTAGATGTCATCACTAATACACAGGTGATAATATTCCAGTTAATTGTTAAATTAGATGTCATCACTAATACACAGGTGATAATATTCCAGTTAATTGTTAAATTAGATATCATCACTAATACACAGGTGATAATATTCCAGTTAATTGTTAAATTAGATGTCATCACTAATACACAGGTGATAATATTCCAGTTAATTGTTAAATTAGATGTCATCACTAATACACAGGTGATAATATTCCAGTTAATTGTTAAATTAGATATCATCACTAATACACAGGTGATAATATTCCAGTTAATTGTTAAATTAGATATCATCACTAATACACAGGTGATAATATTCCCGTTAATTGTTAAATTAGATATCATCACTAATACACAGGTGATAATATTCCAGTTAATTGTTATATTAAATATCATCACTAATACACAGGTGATAATATTCCAGTTAATTGTTAAATTAGATGACATCACTAATACACAGGTGATAATATTCCAGTTAATTGTTAAATTGGATATCATCACTAATACACAGGTGATAATATTCCAGTTAATTGTTAAATTAGATATCATCACTAATATACAGGTGATAATATTCCAGTTAATTGTTAAATTAGATGTCATCACTAATACACAGGGGAGAATATTCCAGTTAATTGTTAAATTAGATGTCATCACTAATACACAGGTGATAATATTCCAGTTAATTGTTAAATTAGATATCATCACTAATACACAGTTGATAATATTCCAGTTAATTGTTAAATTAGATATCATCACTAATACACAGGTGATAATATTCCAGTTAATTGTTAAATTAGATATCATCACTAATACACAGGTGATAATATTCCAGTTAATTTTTAAATTAGATATCATCACTAATACACAGGTGATAATATTCCAGTTAATTGTTAAATTAGATATCATCAATAATACACAGGTGATAATATTCCAGTTAATTGTTAAATTAGATGTCATCACTAATACACAGGTGATAATATTCCAGTTAATTGTTAAATTAGATATCATCACTAATACACAGGTGATAATATTCCAGTTAATTGTTAAATTAGATGTCATCACTAATACACAGGTGATAATATTCCAGTTAATTGTTAAATTAGATGTCATCACTAATACACAGGTGATAATATTCCAGTTAATTGTTAAATTAGATGTCATCACTAACACACAGGTGATAATATTCCAGTTAATTGTTAAATTAGATGTCATCACTAATACACAGGTGATAATATTCCAGTTAATTGTTAAATTAGATATCATCACTAATACACAGGGGATAATATTCCAGTTAATTGTTAAATTAGATATCATCACTAATACACAGGGGATAATATTCCAGTTAATTGTTAAATTAGATATCATCACTAATACACAAGTGATACTATTCCAGTTAATTGTTAAATTAGATATCATCACTAATACACAGGGGATAATATTCCAGTTAATTGTTAAATTAGATGTCATCACTGATACACAGGGGATAATATTCCAGTTAATTGTTAAATTAGATATCATCACTGATACACAGGGGATAATATTCCAGTTAATTGTTAAATTAGATATCATCACTAATACACAGGTGATAATATTCCAGTTAATTGTTAAATTAGATATCATCACTAATACACAGGTGATAATATTCCAGTTAATTGTTAAATTAGATATCATCACTAATACACAGGTGATAATATTCCAGTTAATTGTTAAATTAGATATCATCACTAATACACAGGTGATAATATTCCAGTTAATTGTTAAATTAGGTGTCATCACTAATACACAGGTGATTATATTCCAGTTAATTGTTAAATTAGATGTCATCACTAATACACAGGTGATAATATTCCAGTTAATTGTTAAATTAGATGTCATCACTAATACACAGGTGATAATATTCCAGTTAATTGTTAAATTAGATATCATCACTAATACACAGGGGATAATATTCCAGTTAATTGTTAAATTAGATATCATCACTAATACACAGGGGATAATATTCCAGTTAATTGTTAAATTAGATATCATCACTAATACACAGGTGATAATATTCCAGTTAATTGTTAAATTAGATGTCATCACTAATACACAGGTGATAATATTCCAGTTAATTGTTAAATTAGATGTCATCACTAATACACAGGTGATAATATTCCAGTTAATTGTTAAATTAGATGTCATCACTAATACACAGGTGATAATATTCCAGTTAATTGTTAAATTAGATGTCATCACTAATACACAGGTGATAATATTCCAGTTAATTGTTAAATTAGATATCATCACTAATACACAGGGGATAATATTCCAGTTAATTGTTAAATTAGATATCATCACTAATACACAGGGGATAATATTCCAGTTAATTGTTAAATTAGATATCATCACTAATACACAGGTGATACTATTCCAGTTAATTGTTAAATTAGATATCATCACTAATACACAGGGGATAATATTCCAGTTAATTGTTAAATTAGATATCATCACTAATACACAGGTGATAATATTCCAGTTAATTGTTAAATTAGATATCATCACTAATACACAGGTGATAATATTCCAGTTAATTGTTAAATTAGATGTCATCACTAATACACAGGTGATAATATTCCAGTTAATTGTTAAATTAGATGTCATCACTAATACACAGGTGATAATATTCCAGTTAATTGTTAAATTAGATATCATCACTAATACACAGGTGATAATATTCCAGTTAATTGTTAAATTAGATGTCATCACTAATACACAGGTGATAATATTCCAGTTAATTGTTAAATTAGATGTCATCACTAATACACAGGTGATAATATTCCAGTTAATTGTTAAATTAGATATCATCACTAATACACAGGTGATAATATTCCAGTTAATTGTTAAATTAGATATCATCAATAATACACAGGTGATAATATTCCAGTTAATTGTTAAATTAGATGTCATCACTAATACACAGGTGATAATATTCCAGTTAATTGTTAAATTAGATATCATCACTAATACACAGGTGATAATATTCCAGTTAATTGTTAAATTAGATATCATCACTAATACACAGGTGATAATATTCCAGTTAATTGTTAAATTAGATATCATCACTAATACACAGGTGATAATATTCCAGTTAATTGTTAAATTAGATATCATCAATAATACACAGGTGATAATATTCCAGTTAATTGTTAAATTAGATGTCATCACTAATACACAGGTGATAATATTCCAGTTAATTGTTAAATTAGATATCATCACTAATACACAGGTGATAATATTCCAGTTAATTGTTAAATTAGATGTCATCACTAATACACAGGTGATAATATTCCAGTTAATTGTTAAATTAGATGTCATCACTAATACACAGGTGATAATATTCCAGTTAATTGTTAAATTAGATGTCATCACTAATACACAGGTGATAATATTCCAGTTAATTGTTAAATTAGATGTCATCACTAATACACAGGTGATAATATTCCAGTTAATTGTTAAGTTAGATATCATCACTAATACACAGGGGATAATATTCCAGTTAATTGTTAAATTAGATATCATCACTAATACACAGGGGATAATATTCCAGTTAATTGTTAAATTAGATATCATCACTAATACACAGGTGATACTATTCCAGTTAATTGTTAAATTAGATATCATCACTAATACACAGGGGATAATATTCCAGTTAATTGTTAAATTAGATGTCATCACTAATACACAGGGGATAATATTCCAGTTAATTGTTAAATTAGATATCATCACTGATACACAGGGGATAATATTCCAGTTAATTGTTAAATTAGATATCATCACTAATACACAGGTGATAATATTCCAGTTAATTGTTAAATTAGATATCATCACTAATACACAGGTGATAATATTCCAGTTAATTGTTAAATTAGATATCATCACTAATACACAGGTGATAATATTCCAGTTAATTGTTAAATTAGATATCATCACTAATACACAGGTGATAATATTCCAGTTAATTGTTAAATTAGATGTCATCACTAATACACAGGTGATAATATTCCAGTTAATTGTTAAATTAGATGTCATCACTAATACACAGGTGATAATATTCCAGTTAATTGTTAAATTAGATGTCATCACTAATACACAGGTGATAATATTCCAGTTAATTGTTAAATTAGATATCATCACTAATACACAGGGGATAATATTCCAGTTAATTGTTAAATTAGATATCATCACTAATACACAGGGGATAATATTCCAGTTAATTGTTAAATTAGATATCATCACTAATACACAGGTGATAATATTCCAGTTAATTGTTAAATTAGATATCATCACTAATACACAGGTGATAATATTCCAGTTAATTGTTAAATTAGATATCATCACTAATACACAGGTGATAATATTCCAGTTAATTGTTAAATTAGATATCATCACTAATACACAGGTGATAATATTCCAGTTAATTGTTAAATTAGATGTCATCACTAATACACAGGTGATAATATTCCAGTTAATTGTTAAATTAGATATCATCACTAATACACAGGGGATAATATTCCAGTTAATTGTTAAATTAGATGCCATCACTAATACACAGGTGATAACATTCCAGTTAATTGTTAAATTAGATGTCATCACTAATACACAGGGGATAATATTCCAGTTAATTGTTAAATTAGATATCATCACTAATACACAGGTGATAATATTCCAGTTAATTGTTAAATTAGATATCATCACTAATACACAGGTGATAATATTCCAGTTAATTGTTAAATTAGATATCATCACTAATACACAGGTGATAATATTCCAGTTAATTGTTAAATTAGATATCATCACTAATACACAGGTGATAATATTCCAGTTAATTGTTAAATTAGATATCATCACTAATACACAGATGATAATATTCCAGTTAATTGTTAAATTAGATATCATCACTAATACACAGGTGATAATATTCCAGTTAATTGTTAAATTAGATGTCATCACTAATACACAGGTGATAATATTCCAGTTAATTGTTAAATTAGATGTCATCACTAATACACAGGTGATAATATTCCAGTTAATTGTTAAATTAGATATCATCACTAATACACAGGTGATAATATTCCAGTTAATTGTTAAATTAGATGTCATCACTAATACACAGGTGATAATATTCCAGTTAATTGTTAAATTAGATGTCATCACTAATACACAGGTGATAATATTCCAGTTAATTGTTAAATTAGATATCATCACTAATACACAGGTGATAATATTCCAGTTAATTGTTAAATTAGATATCATCACTAATACACAGGTGATAATATTCCCGTTAATTGTTAAATTAGATATCATCACTAATACACAGGTGATAATATTCCAGTTAATTGTTATATTAAATATCATCACTAATACACAGGTGATAATATTCCAGTTAATTGTTAAATTAGATGACATCACTAATACACAGGTGATAATATTCCAGTTAATTGTTAAATTGGATATCATCACTAATACACAGGTCATAATATTCCAGTTAATTGTTAAATTAGATATCATCACTAATACACAGGTGATAATATTCCAGTTAATTGTTAAATTAGATGTCATCACTAATACACAGGGGAGAATATTCCAGTTAATTGTTAAATTAGATATCATCACTAATACACAGGTGATAATATTCCAGTTAATTGTTAAATTAGATATCATCACTAATACACAGTTGATAATATTCCAGTTAATTGTTAAATTAGATATCATCACTCATACACAGGTGATAATATTCCAGTTAATTGTTAAATTAGATATCATCACTAATACACAGGTGATAATATTCCAGTTAATTGTTAAATTAGATATCATCACTAATACACAGGTGATAATATTCCAGTTAATTGTTAAATTAGATATCATCAATAATACACAGGTGATAATATTCCAGTTAATTGTTAAATTAGATGTCATCACTAATACACAGGTGATAATATTCCAGTTAATTGTTAAATTAGATATCATCACTAATACACAGGTGATAATATTCCAGTTAATTGTTAAATTAGATGTCATCACTAATACACAGGTGCTAATATTCCAGTTAATTGTTAAATTAGATGTCATCACTAATACACAGGTGATAATATTCCAGTTAATTGTTAAATTAGATGTCATCACTAACACACAGGTGATAATATTCCAGTTAATTGTTAAATTAGATGTCATCACTAATACACAGGTGATAATATTCCAGTTAATTGTTAAATTAGATATCATCACTAATACACAGGGGATAATATTCCAGTTTATTGTTAAATTAGATATCATCACTAATACACAGGGGATAATATTCCAGTTAATTGTTAAATTAGATATCATCACTAATACACAAGTGATACTATTCCAGTTAATTGTTAAATTAGATATCATCACTAATACACAGGGGATAATATTCCAGTTAATTGTTAAATTAGATGTCATCACTGATACACAGGGGATAATATTCCAGTTAATTGTTAAATTAGATATCATCACTGATACACAGGGGATAATATTCCAGTTAATTGTTAAATTAGATATCATCACTAATACACAGGTGATAATATTCCAGTTAATTGTTAAATTAGATATCATCACTAATACACAGGTGATAATATTCCAGTTAATTGTTAAATTAGATATCATCACTAATACACAGGTGATAATATTCCAGTTAATTGTTAAATTAGATATCATCACTAATACACAGGTGATAATATTCCAGTTAATTGTTAAATTAGATGTCATCACTAATACACAGGTGATAATATTCCAGTTAATTGTTAAATTAGATGTCATCACTAATACACAGGTGATAATATTCCAGTTAATTGTTAAATTAGATGTCATCACTAATACACAGGTGATAATATTCCAGTTAATTGTTAAATTAGATATCATCACTAATACACAGGGGATAATATTCCAGTTAATTGTTAAATTAGATATCATCACTAATACACAGGGGATAATATTCCAGTTAATTGTTAAATTAGATATCATCACTAATACACAGGTGATAATATTCCAGATAATTGTTAAATTAGATGTCATCACTAATACACAGGTGATAATATTCCAGTTAATTGTTAAATTAGATGTCATCACTAATACACAGGTGATAATATTCCAGTTAATTGTTAAATTAGATGTCATCACTAATACACAGGTGATAATATTCCAGTTAATTGTTAAATTAGATGTCATCACTAATACACAGGTGATAATATTCCAGTTAATTGTTAAATTAGATATCATCACTAATACACAGGGGATAATATTCCAGTTAATTGTTAAATTAGATATCATCACTAATACACAGGGGATAATATTCCAGTTAATTGTTAAATTAGATATCATCACTAATACACAGGTGATACTATTCCAGTTAATTGTTAAATTAGATATCATCACTAATACACAGGGGATAATATTCCAGTTAATTGTTAAATTAGATGTCATCACTAATACACAGGGGATAATATTCCAGTTAATTGTTAAATTAGATATCATCACTGATACACAGGGGATAATATTCCAGTTAATTGTTAAATTAGATATCATCACTAATACACAGGTGATAATATTCCAGTTAATTGTTAAATTAGATATCATCACTAATACACAGGTGATAATATTCCAGTTAATTGTTAAATTAGATATCATCACTAATACACAGGGGATAATATTCCAGTTAATTGTTAAATTAGATGTCATCACTAATACACAGGGGATAATATTCCAGTTAATTGTTAAATTAGATATCATCACTAATACACAGGTGATAATATTCCAGTTAATTGTTAAATTAGATATCATCACTAATACACAGGTGATAATATTCCAGTTAATTGTTAAATTAGATATCATCACTAATACACAGGTGATAATATTCCAGTTAATTGTTAAATTAGATATCATCACTAATACACAGGGGATAATATTCCAGTTAATTGTTAAATTAGATATCATCACTAATACACAGGTGATAATATTCCAGTTAATTGTTAAATTAGATATCATCACTAATACACAGGTGATAATATTCCGGTTAATTGTTAAATTAGATATCATCACTAATACACAAGTGATAATATTCCAGTTAATTGTTAAATTAGATATCATCACTAATACACAGGTGATAATATTCCAGTTAATTGTTAAATTAGATATCATGACTAATACACAGGTGATAATATTCCAGTTAATTGTTAAATTAGATATCATCACTAATACACAGGTGATAATATTCCAGTTAATTGTTAAATTAGATGTCATCACTAATACACAGGTGATAATATTCCAGTTAATTGTTAAATTAGATGTCATCACTAATACACAGGTGATAATATTCCAGTTAATTGTTAAATTAGATATCATCACTAATGCACAGGTGATAATATTCCAGTTAATTGTTAAATTAGATGTCATCACTAATACACAGGTGATAATATTCCAGTTAATTGTTAAATTAGATGTCATCACTAATACACAGGTGATAATATTCCAGTTAATTGTTAAATTAGATATCATCACTAATACACAGGTGATAATATTCCAATTAATTGTTAAATTAGATATCATCACTAATACACAGGTGATAATATTCCCGTTAATTGTTAAATTAGATATCATCACTAATACACAGGTGATAATATTCCAGTTAATTGTTATATTAAATATCATCACTAATACACAGGTGATAATATTCCAGTTAATTGTTAAATTAGATGACATCACTAATACACAGGTGATAATATTCCAGTTAATTGTTAAATTGGATATCATCACTAATACACAGGTGATAATATTCCAGTTAATTGTTAAATTAGATATCATCACTAATACACAGGTGATAATATTCCAGTTAATTGATAAATTAGATGTCATCACTAATACACAGGGGAGAATATTCCAGTTAATTGTTAAATTAGATATCATCACTAATACACAGGTGATAATATTCCAGTTAATTGTTAAATTAGATATCATCACTAATACACAGGTGATAATATTCCAGTTAATTGTTAAATTAGATATCATCACTAATACACAGGTGATAATATTCCAGTTAATTGTTAAATTAGATATCATCACTAATACACAGGTGATAATATTCCAGTTAATTGTTAAATTAGATATCATCACTAATACACAGGTGATAATATTCCAGTTAATTGTTAAATTAGATATCATCAATAATACACAGGTGATAATATTCCAGTTAATTGTTAAATTAGATGTCATCACTAATACACAGGTGATAATATTCCAGTTAATTGTTAAATTAGATATCATCACTAATACACAGGTGATAATATTCCAGTTAATTGTTAAATTAGATATCATCACTAATATACAGGTGATAATATTCCAGTTAATTGCTAAATTAGATGTCATCACTAATACACAGGTGATAATATTCCAGTTAATTGTTAAATTAGATATCATCACTAATACACAGGTGATAATATTCCAGTTAATTGTTAAATTAGATGTCATCACTAATACACAGGTGATAATATTCCAGTTAATTGTTAAATTAGATATCATCACTAATACACATGGGATAATATTCCAGTTAATTGTTAAATTAGATATCATCACTAATACACAGGGGATAATATTCCAGTTAATTGTTAAATTAGATATCATCACTAATACACAGGTGATAATATTCCAGTTAATTGTTAAATTAGATATCATCACTAATACACAGGGGATAATATTCCAGTTAATTGTTAAATTAGATGTCATCACTAATACACAGGGGATAATATTCCAGTTAATTGTTAAATTAGATATCATCACTGATACACAGGGGATAATATTCCAGTTAATTGTTAAATTAGATATCATCACTGATACACAGGTGATAATATTCCAGTTAATTGTTAAATTAGATATCATCACTAATACACAGGGGATAATATTCCAGTTAATTGTTAAATTAGATGTCATCACTAATACACAGGTGATAATATTCCAGTTAATTGTTAAATTAGATATCGTCACAAATACACAGGTGATAATATTCCAGTTAATTGTTAAATTAGATGTCATCACTAATACACAGGTGATAATATTCCAGTTAATTGTTAAATTAGATATCATCACTAATACACAGGGGATAATATTCCAGTTAATTGTTAAATTAGATGTCATCACTAATACACAGGTGATAATATTCCAGTTAATTGTTAAATTAGATGTCATCACTAATACACAGGGGATAATATTCCAGTTAATTGTTAAATTAGATATCATCACTAATACACAGGGGATAATATTCCAGTTAATTGTTAAATTAGATATCATCACTAATACACAGGTGATAATATTCCAGTTAATTGTTAAATTAGATATCATCACTAATACACAGGTGATAATATTCCAGTTAATTGTTAAATTAGATATCATCACTAATACACAGGTGATAATATTCCAGTTAATTGTTAAATTAGATGTCATCACTAATACACAGGTGATAATATTCCAGTTAATTGTTAAATTAGATATCATCACTAATACACAGGTGATAATATTCCAGTTAATTGTTAAATTAGATGTCATCACTAATACACAGGGGATAATATTCCAGTTAATTGTTAAATTAGATGTCATCACTAATACACAGGGGATAATATTCCAGTTAATTGTTAAATTAGATATGATCACTGATACAGAGGGGATAATATTCCAGTTAATTGTTAAATTAGATATCATCACTGATACACAGGTGATAATATTCCAGTTAATTGTTAAATTAGATGTCATCACTAATACACAATGTATAATATTCCAGTTAATTGTTAAATTAGATATCATCACTAATACACAGGTGATAATATTCCAGTTAATTGTTAAATTAGATATCATCACTAATACACAGGGGATAATATTCCAGTTAATTGTTAAATTAGATATCATCACTAATACACAGGTGATAATATTCCAGTTAATTGTTAAATTAGATATCATCACTAATACACAGGTGATAATATTGAAGTTAATTGTTAAATTAGATATCATCACTAATACACAGGTGATAATATTCCAGTTAATTGTTAAATTAGATATCATGACTAATACACAGGTGATAATATTCCAGTTAATTGTTAAATTAGATGTCATCACGAATACACAGGGGATAATATTCCAGTTAATTGTTAAATTAGATGTCATCACTAATACACAGGTGATAATATTCCAGTTAATTGTTAAATTAGATATCATCACTAATACACAGGTGATAATATTCCAGTTAATTGTTAAATTAGATGACATCACTAATACACAGGTGATAATATTCCAGTTAATTGTTAAATTAGATATCATCACTAATACACAGGTGATAATATTCCAGTTAATTGTTAAATTAGATGTCATCACTAATACACAGGGGATAATATTCCAGTTAATTGTTAAATTAGATGTCATCACTAATACACAGGGGATAATATTGCAGTTAATTGTTAAATTAGATGTCATCACTGATACACAGGGGATAATATTCCAGTTAATTGTTAAATTAGATATCATCACTGATACACAGGTGATAATATTCCAGTTAATTGTTAAATTAGATATCATCACTAATACACAGGTGATAATATTCCAGTTAATTGTTAAATTAGATGTCATCACTAATACACAGGGGATAATATTCCAGTTAATTGTTAAATTAGATGTCATCACTAATACACAGGTGATAATATTCCAGTTAATTGTTAAATTAGATATCATCACTAATACACAGGTGATAATATTCCAGTTAATTGTTAAATTAGATGTCATCACTAATACACAGGTGATAATATTCCAGTTAATTGTTAAATTAGATATCATCACTAATACACAGGTGATAATATTCCAGTTAATTGTTAAATTAGATGTCATCACTAATACACAGGTGATAATATTCCAGTTAATTGTTAAATTAGATATCATCACTAATACACAGGGGATAATATTCCAGTTAATTGTTAAATTAGATATCATCACTAATACACAGGTGATAATATTCCAGTTAATTGTTAAATTAGATATCATCACTAATACACAGGTGATAATATTCCAGTTAATTGTTAAATTAGATGTCATCACTAATACACAGGTGATAATATTCCAGTTAATTGTTAAATTAGATATCATCACTAATACACAGGTGATAATATTCCAGTTAATTGTTAAATTAGATGTCATCACTAATACACAGGTGATAATATTCCAGTTAATTGTTAAATTAGATATCATCACTAATACACAGGGGATAATATTCCAGTTAATTGTTAAATTAGATATCATCACTAATACACAGGGGATAATATTCCAGTTAATTGTTAAATTGGATGTCATCACTAATACACAGAAGATAATATTCCAGTTAATTGTTAAATTAGATATCATCACTAATACACAGAGGATAATATTCCAGTTAATTGTTAAATTAGATATCATCACTAATACACAGGGGATAATATTCTGGTTAATTGTTAAATTAGATATCATCACTAATACACAGGGGTTAATATTCCGGTTAATTGTTAAATTAGATATCATCACTCATACACAGGTGATAATATTCCAGTTAATTGTTAAATTAGATATCATCACTAATACACAGGTGATACTATTTCAGTTAATTGTTAAATTAGATATCATCACTAATACACAGGTGATAATATTCCAGTTAATTGTTAAATTAGATGTCATCACTAATACACAGGTGATAATATTCCAGTTAATTGTTAAATTAGATATCATCACTAATACACAGGTGATAATATTCCAGTTAATTGTTAAATTAGATATCATCACTAATACACAGGTGATAATATTCCAGTTAATTGTTAAATTAGATGTCATCACTAATACACAGGTGATAATATTCCAGTTAATTGTTAAATTAGATATCATCACTAATACACAGGTGATAATATTCCAGTTAATTGTTAAATTAGATGTTATCACTAACACACAGGTGATAATATTCCAGTTAATTGTTAAATTAGATATCATCACTAATACACAGGTGATAATATTCCAGTTAATTGTTAAATTAGATATCATCACTAATACACAGGTGATAATATTCCAGTTAATTGTTAAATTAGATATCATCACTAATACACAGGTGATAATATTCCAGTTAATTGTTAAATTAGATATCGTCACTAATACACAGGTGATAATATTCCAGTTAATTGTTAAATTAGATATCGTCACTAATACACAGGTGATGATATTCCAGTTAATTGTTAAATTAGATATCATCACTAATACACAGGTGATAATATTCCAGTTAATTGTTAAATTAGATGACATCACTAATACACAGGTGATAATATTCCAGTTAATTGTTAAATTAGATTTCATCACTAATACACAGGTGATAATATTCCAGTTAATTGTTAAATTAGATGTCATCACTAATACACAGGTGATAATATTCCAGTTAATTGTTAAATTAGATATCATCACTAATACACAGGTGATAATATTCCAGTTAATTGTTAAATTAGATATCATCACTAATACACAGGTGATAATATTCCAGTTAATTGTTAAATTAGATATCATCACTAATACACAGGTGATAATATTCCAGTTAATTGTTAAATTAGATGTCATCACTAATACACAGGTGATAATATTCCAGTTAATTGTTAAATTAGATATCATCACTAATACACAGGTGATAATATTCCAGTTAATTGTTAAATTAGATATCATCACGAATACACAGGTGATAATATTCCAGTTAATTGTTAAATTAGATATCATCACTAATACACAGGTGATAATATTCCAGTTAATTGTTAAATTAGATATCATCACTAATACACAGGTGATAATATTCCAGTTAATTGTTAAATTAGATATCATCACTAATACACAGGTGATAATATTCCAGTTAATTGTTAAATTAGATGTCATCACGAATACACAGGTGATAATATTCCAGTTAATTGTTAAATTAGATATCATCACTAATACACAGGTGATAATATTCCAGTTAATTGTTAAATTAGATATCATCACTAATACACAGGTGATAATATTCCAGTTAATTGTTAAATTAGATGTCATCACTAATACACAGGTGATAATATTCCAGTTAATTGTTAAATTAGATATCATCACTAATACACAGGTGATAATATTCCAGTTAATTGTTAAATTAGATATCATCACTAATACACAGGTGATAATATTCCAGTTAATTGTTAAATTAGATATCATCACTAATACACAGGTGATAATATTCCAGTTAATTGTTAAATTAGATGTCATCACTAATACACAGGTGATAATATTCCAGTTAATTGTTAAATTAGATGTCATCACTAATACACAGGTGATAATATTCCAGTTAATTGTTAAATTAGATATCGTCACTAATACACAGGTGATAATATTCCAGTTAATTGTTAAATTAGATATCATCACTAATACACAGGTGATAATATTCCAGTTAATTGTTAAATTAGATATCATCACTAATACACAGGTGATAATATTCCAGTTAATTGTTAAATTAGATATCATCACGAATACACAGGTGATAATATTCCAGTTAATTGTTAAATTAGATATCATCACTAATACACAGGTGATACTATTTCAGTTAATTGTTAAATTAGATGTCATCACTAATACACAGGTGATAATATTCCAGTTAATTGTTAAATTAGATATCATCACTAATACACAGGTGATAATATTCCAGTTAATTGTTAAATTAGATGTCATCACTAATACACAGGTGATAATATTCCAGTTAATCGTTAAATTAGATGTCATCACTAATACACAGGTGATAATATTCCAGTTAATCGTTAAATTAGATATCATCACTAATACACAGGTGATAATATTCCAGTTAATCGTTAAATTAGATATCATCACTAATACACAGGTGATAATATTCCAGTTAATTGTTAAATTAGATATCATCACTAATACACAGGTGATAATATTCCAGTTAATTATTAAATTAGATGTCATCACTAATACACAGGTGATAATATTCCAGTTAATTGTTAAATTAGATATCATCACTAATACACAGGTGATAATATTCCAGTTAATTGTTAAATTAGATGTCATCACTAATACACAGGTGATAATATTCCAGTTAATTGTTAAATTAGATATCATCACTAATACACAGGTGATAATATTCCAGTTAATTGTTAAATTAGATATCATCACTAATACACAGGTGATACTATTTCAGTTAATTGTTAAATTAGATGTCATCACTAATACACAGGTGATAATATTCCAGTTAATTGTTAAATTAGATGTCATCACTCATACACAGGTGATAATATTCCAGTTAATTGTTAAATTAGATATCATCACTAATACACAGGTGATAATATTCCAGTTAATTGTTAAATTAGATATCATCACTAATACACAGGGGATAATATTCCGGTTAATTGTTAAATTAGATATCATCACTAAAACACAGGGGATAATATTCCGGTTAATTGTTAAATTAGATATCGTCACTAATACACAGGTGATAATATTCCAGTTAATTGTTAAATTAGATATCATCACTAATACACAGGTGATAATATTCCAGTTAATTGTTAAATTAGATATCATCACTAATACACAGGTGATAATATTCCAGTTAATTGTTAAATTAGATATCATCACGAATACACAGGTGATAATATTCCAGTTAATTGTTAAATTAGATATCATCACTAATACACAGGTGATACTATTTCAGTTAATTGTTAAATTAGATGTCATCACTAATACACAGGTGATAATATTCCAGTTAATTGTTAAATTAGATATCATCACTAATACACAGGTGATAATATTCCAGTTAATTGTTAAATTAGATGTCATCACTAATACACAGGTGATAATATTCCAGTTAATCGTTAAATTAGATGTCATCACTAATACACAGGTGATAATATTCCAGTGAATCGTTAAATTAGATATCATCACTAATACACAGGTGATAATATTCCAGTTAATTGTTAAATTAGATATCATCACTAATACACAGGTGATAATATTCCAGTTAATTGTTAAATTAGATATCATCACTAATACACAGGTGATAATATTCCAGTTAATTATTAAATTAGATGTCATCACTAATACACAGGTGATAATATTCCAGTTAATTGTTAAATTAGATATCATCACTAATACACAGGTGATAATATTCCAGTTAATTGTTAAATTAGATGTCATCACTAATACACAGGTGATAATATTCCAGTTAATTGTTAAATTAGATATCATCACTAATACACAGGTGATAATATTCCAGTTAATTGTTAAATTAGATATCATCACTAATACACAGGTGATACTATTTCAGTTAATTGTTAAATTAGATGTCATCACTAATACACAGGTGATAATATTCCAGTTAATTGTTAAATTAGATGTCATCACTAATACACAGGTGATAATATTCCAGTTAATTGTTAAATTAGATATCATCACTAATACACAGGTGATAATATTCCAGTTAATTGTTAAATTAGATATCATCACTAATACACAGGGGATAATATTCCGGTTAATTGTTAAATTAGATATCATCACTAAAACACAGGGGATAATATTCCGGTTAATTGTTAAATTAGATATCATCACTAATACACAGGTGATAATATTCCAGTTAATTGTTAAATTAGATATCATCACGAATACACAGGTGATAATATTCCAGTTAATTGTTAAATTAGATATCATCACTAATACACAGGTGATAATATTCCAGTTAATTGTTAAATTAGATATCATCACTAATACACAGGTGATAATATTCCAGTTAATTGTTCAATTAGATATCATCACGAATACACAGGTGATAATATTCCAGTTAATTGTTAAATTAGATATCATCACTAATACACAGGTGATAATATTCCAGTTAATTGTTAAATTAGATATCATCACTAATGCACAGGTGATAATATTCCAGTTAATTGTTAAATTAGATATCATCACGAATACACAGGTGATAATATTCCAGTTAATTGTTAAATTAGATATCATCACTAATACACAGGTGATAATATTCCAGTTAATTGTTAAATTAGATATCATCACTAATACACAGGTGATAATATTCCAGTTAATTGTTAAATTAGATATCATCACGAATACACAGGTGATAATATTCCAGTTAATTGTTAAATTAGATATCATCACTAATACACAGGTGATAATATTCCAGTTAATTGTTAAATTAGATATCATCACTAATACACAGGTGATAATATTCCAGTTAATTGTTAAATTAGATATCATCACTAATGCACAGGTGATAATATTCCAGTTAATTGTTAAATTAGATATCATCACGAATACACAGGTGATAATATTCCAGTTAATTGTTAAATTAGATATCATCACTAATACACAGGTGATAATATTCCAGTTAATTGTTAAATTAGATATCATCACTAATACACAGGTGATAATATTCCAGTTAATTGTTAAATTAGATATCATCACTAATACACAGGTGATAATATTCCAGTTAATTGTTAAATTAGATATCATCACTAATACACAGGTGATAATATTCCAGTTAATTGTTAAATTAGATATCATCACTAATGCACAGGTGATAATATTCCAGTTAATTGTTAAATTAGATATCATCACTAATACACAGGTGATAATATTCCAGTTAATTGTTAAATTAGATATCATCACTAATACACAGGTGATAATATTCCAGTTAATTGTTAAATTAGATGTCATCACTAATACACAGGTGATAATATTCCAGTTAATTGTTAAATTAGATGTCATCACTAATACACAGGTGATAATATTCCAGTTAATTGTTAAATTAGATATCGTCACTAATACACAGGTGATAATATTCCAGTTAATTGTTAAATTAGATGTCATCACTAATACACAGGTCATAATATTCCAGTTAATTGTTAAATTAGATATCATCACTAATACACAGGTGATAATATTCCAGTTAATTGTTAAATTAGATATCATCACTAATACACATGTGATAATATTCCAGTTAATTGTTAAATTAGATATCATCACTAATACACAGGTGATAATATTCCAGTTAATTGTTAAATTAGATATCATCACTAATACACAGGTGATACTATTCCAGTTAATTGTTAAATTAGATATCATCAATAATACACAGGTGATAATATTCCAGTTAATTGTTAAATTAGATATCATCACTAATACACAGGTGATACTATTCCAGTTAATTGTTAAATTAGATATCATCACTAATACACAGGGGATAATATTCCAGTTAATTGTTAAATTAGATATCGTCACTAATACACTGGTGATAATATTCCAGTTAATTGTTAAATTAGATGTCATCACTAATACACAGGTGATAATATTCCAGTTAATTGTTAAATTAGATATCATCACTAATACACAGGTGATAATATTCCAGTTAATTGTTAAATTAGATGTCATCACTAATACACAGGTGATAATATTCCAGTTAATTGTTAAATTAGATATCATCACTAATACACAGGTGATAATATTCCAGTTAATTGTTAAATTAGATATCATCACAGATACACAGGTGATAATATTCCAGTTAATTGTTAAATTATATATCGTCACTAATACACAGGTGATAATATTCCAGTTAATTGTTAAATTAGATGTCATCACTAATACACAGGTGATAATATTCCAGTTAATTGTTAAATTAGATATCATCACTAATACACAGGTGATACTATTCCAGTTAATTGTTAAATTAGATATCGTCACTAATACACAGGGGATAATATTCCAGTTAATTGTTAAATTAGATATCGTCACTAATACACAGGTGATAATATTCCAGTTAATTGTTAAATTAGATGTCGTCACTAATACACAGGTGATAATATTCCAGTTAATTGTTAAATTAGATATCATCACTAATATACAGGTGATAATATTCCAGTTAATTGTTAAATTAGATATCATCACTAATACACAGGTGATAATATTCCAGTTAATTGTTAAATTAGATATCATCACTAATACACAGGTGATAATATTCCAGTTAATTGTTAAATTAGATGTTATCACTAATACACAGGTGATAATATTCCAGTTAATTGTTAAATTAGATGTCATCACTAATACACAGGTGATAATATTCCAGTTAATTGTTAAATTAGATATCATCACTAATACACAGGTGATAATATTCCAGTTAATTGTTAAATTAGATATCATCACTAATACACAGGTGATAATATTCCAGTTAATTGTTAAATTAGATATCATCACTAATACACAGGGGATAATATTCCAGTTAATTGTTAAATTAGATATCATCACTAATACACAGGTGATAATATTCCAGTTAATTGTTAAATTAGATGTCATCACTAATACACAGGTGATAATATTCCAGTTAATTGTTAAATTAGATTTCATCACTAATACACAGGTGATAATATTCCAGTTAATTGTTAAATTAGATTTCATCACTAATACACAGGTGATAATATTCCAGTTAATTGTTAAATTAGATATCATCACTAATACACAGGTGATAATATTCCAGTTAATTGTTAAATTAGATGTCATCACTAATACACAGGTGATAATATTCCAGTTAATCGTTAAATTAGATGTCATCACTAATACACAGGTGATAATATTCCAGTGAATCGTTAAATTAGATATCATCACTAATACACAGGTGATAATATTCCAGTTAATTGTTAAATTAGATATCATCACTAATACACAGGTGATAATATTCCAGTTAATTGTTAAATTAGATATCATCACTAATACACAGGTGATAATATTCCAGTTAATTATTAAATTAGATGTCATCACTAATACACAGGTGATAATATTCCAGTTAATTGTTAAATTAGATATCATCACTAATACACAGGTGATAATATTCCAGTTAATTGTTAAATTAGATGTCATCACTAATACACAGGTGATAATATTCCAGTTAATTGTTAAATTAGATATCATCACTAATACACAGGTGATAATATTCCAGTTAATTGTTAAATTAGATATCATCACTAATACACAGGTGATACTATTTCAGTTAATTGTTAAATTAGATGTCATCACTAATACACAGGTGATAATATTCCAGTTAATTGTTAAATTAGATGTCATCACTAATACACAGGTGATAATATTCCAGTTAATTGTTAAATTAGATATCATCACTAATACACAGGTGATAATATTCCAGTTAATTGTTAAATTAGATATCATCACTAATACACAGGGGATAATATTCCGGTTAATTGTTAAATTAGATATCATCACTAAAACACAGGGGATAATATTCCGGTTAATTGTTAAATTAGATATCATCACTAATACACAGGTGATAATATTCCAGTTAATTGTTAAATTAGATATCATCACGAATACACAGGTGATAATATTCCAGTTAATTGTTAAATTAGATATCATCACTAATACACAGGTGATAATATTCCAGTTAATTGTTAAATTAGATATCATCACTAATACACAGGTGATAATATTCCAGTTAATTGTTCAATTAGATATCATCACGAATACACAGGTGATAATATTCCAGTTAATTGTTAAATTAGATATCATCACTAATACACAGGTGATAATATTCCAGTTAATTGTTAAATTAGATATCATCACTAATGCACAGGTGATAATATTCCAGTTAATTGTTAAATTAGATATCATCACGAATACACAGGTGATAATATTCCAGTTAATTGTTAAATTAGATATCATCACTAATACACAGGTGATAATATTCCAGTTAATTGTTAAATTAGATATCATCACTAATACACAGGTGATAATATTCCAGTTAATTGTTAAATTAGATATCATCACGAATACACAGGTGATAATATTCCAGTTAATTGTTAAATTAGATATCATCACTAATACACAGGTGATAATATTCCAGTTAATTGTTAAATTAGATATCATCACTAATACACAGGTGATAATATTCCAGTTAATTGTTAAATTAGATATCATCACTAATGCACAGGTGATAATATTCCAGTTAATTGTTAAATTAGATATCATCACGAATACACAGGTGATAATATTCCAGTTAATTGTTAAATTAGATATCATCACTAATACACAGGTGATAATATTCCAGTTAATTGTTAAATTAGATATCATCACTAATACACAGGTGATAATATTCCAGTTAATTGTTAAATTAGATATCATCACTAATACACAGGTGATAATATTCCAGTTAATTGTTAAATTAGATATCATCACTAATACACAGGTGATAATATTCCAGTTAATTGTTAAATTAGATATCATCACTAATGCACAGGTGATAATATTCCAGTTAATTGTTAAATTAGATATCATCACTAATACACAGGTGATAATATTCCAGTTAATTGTTAAATTAGATATCATCACTAATACACAGGTGATAATATTCCAGTTAATTGTTAAATTAGATGTCATCACTAATACACAGGTGATAATATTCCAGTTAATTGTTAAATTAGATGTCATCACTAATACACAGGTGATAATATTCCAGTTAATTGTTAAATTAGATATCGTCACTAATACACAGGTGATAATATTCCAGTTAATTGTTAAATTAGATGTCATCACTAATACACAGGTCATAATATTCCAGTTAATTGTTAAATTAGATATCATCACTAATACACAGGTGATAATATTCCAGTTAATTGTTAAATTAGATATCATCACTAATACACATGTGATAATATTCCAGTTAATTGTTAAATTAGATATCATCACTAATACACAGGTGATAATATTCCAGTTAATTGTTAAATTAGATATCATCACTAATACACAGGTGATACTATTCCAGTTAATTGTTAAATTAGATATCATCACTAATACACAGGTGATAATATTCCAGTTAATTGTTAAATTAGATATCATCACTAATACACAGGTGATACTATTCCAGTTAATTGTTAAATTAGATATCATCACTAATACACAGGGGATAATATTCCAGTTAATTGTTAAATTAGATATCGTCACTAATACACTGGTGATAATATTCCAGTTAATTGTTAAATTAGATGTCATCACTAATACACAGGTGATAATATTCCAGTTAATTGTTAAATTAGATATCATCACTAATACACAGGTGATAATATTCCAGTTAATTGTTAAATTAGATGTCGTCACTAATACACAGGTGATAATATTCCAGTTAATTGTTAAATTAGATATCATCACTAATATACAGGTGATAATATTCCAGTTAATTGTTAAATTAGATATCATCACTAATACACAGGTGATAATATTCCAGTTAATTGTTAAATTAGATGTTATCACTAATACACAGGTGATAATATTCCAGTTAATTGTTAAATTAGATGTCATCACTAATACACAGGTGATAATATTCCAGTTAATTGTTAAATTAGATATCATCACTAATACACAGGTGATAATATTCCAGTTAATTGTTAAATTAGATATCATCACTAATACACAGGTGATAATATTCCAGTTAATTGTTAAATTAGATATCATCACTAATACACAGGGGATAATATTCCAGTTAATTGTTAAATTAGATATCATCACTAATACACAGGTGATAATATTCCAGTTAATTGTTAAATTAGATGTCATCACTAATACACAGGTGATAATATTCCAGTTAATTGTTAAATTAGATTTCATCACTAATACACAGGTGATAATATTCCAGTTAATTGTTAAATTAGATTTCATCACTAATACACAGGTGATAATATTCCAGTTAATTGTTAAATTAGATATCATCACTAATACACAGGTGATAATATTCCAGTTAATTGTTAAATTAGATGTCATCACTAATACACAGGTGATAATATTCCAGTTAATTGTTAAATTAGATTTCATCACTAATACACAGGTGATAATATTCCAGTTAATTGTTAAATTAGATATCATCACTAATACACAGGGGATAATATTCCAGTTAATTGTTAAATTAGATATCATCACTAATACACAGGTGATAATATTCCAGTTAATTGTTAAATTAGATATCATCACTAATACACAGGGGATAATATTCCAGTTAATTGTTAAATTAGATGTCATCACTGATACACAGGTGATAATATTCCAGTTAATTGTTAAATTAGATATCATCACTAATACACAGGTGATAATATTCCAGTTAATTGTTAAATTAGATATCATCACTAATACACAGTGGATAATATTCCAGATAATTGTTAAATTAGATGTCATCACTAATACACAGGTGATAATATTCCAGTTAATTGTTAAATTAGATATCATCACTAATACACAGGTGATAATATTCCAGTTATTTGTTAAATTAGATATCATCACTAATATACAGGTGATAATATTCCAGTTAATTGTTAAATTAGATATCATCACTAATACACAGGTGATAATATTCCAGTTAATTGTTAAATTAGATGTCATCACTAATACACAGGTGATAATATTCCAGTTAATTGTTAAATTAGATATCATCACTAATACACAGGTGATAATATTCCAGTTAATTGTTAAATTAGATATCATCACTAATACACAGGTGATAATATTCCAGTTAATTGTTAAATTAGATATCATCACTAATACACAGGTGATAATATTCCAGTTAATTGTTAAATTAGATATCATCACTAATACACAGGGGATAATATTCCAGTTAATTGTTAAATTAGATATCATCACTAATACACAGGGGATAATATTCCAGTTAATTGTTAAATTCGATGTCATCACTGATACACAGGTGATAATATTCCAGTTAATTGTTAAATTAGATATCATCACTAATACACAGGTGATAATATTCCAGTTAATTGTTAAATTAGATATCATCACTAATACACAGTGGATAATATTCCAGATAATTGTTAAATTAGATGTCATCACTAATACACAGGTGATAATATTCCAGTTAATTGTTAAATTAGATATCATCACTAATACACAGGTGATAATATTCCAGTTAATTGCTAAATTTGATATCATCACTAATACACAGGTGATAATATTCCAGTTAATTGTTAAATTAGATGTCATCACTAATACACAGGTGATAATATTACAGTTAATTGTTAAATTAGATATCATCACTAATACACAGGTGATACTATTCCAGTTAATTGTTAAATTAGATATCATCACTAATACACAGGTGATAATATTCCAGTAAATTGTTAAATTAGATGACATCACTAATACACAGGTGATAATATTCCAGTTAATTGTTAAATTAAATGTCATCACTAATATACAGGTGATAATATTCCAGTTAATTGTTAAATTAGATATCATCACTAATACACAGGTGATAATATTCCAGTTAATTGTTAAATTAGATATCATCACTAATACACACGTGATAATATTCCAGTTAATTGTTAAATTAGATATCATCACTAATACACAGGTGATAATATTCCAGTTAATTGTTAAATTAGATGTCATCACTAATACACAGGTGATAATATTCCAGTTAATTGTTAAATTAGATATCATCACTAATACACAGGTGATAATATTCCAGTTAATTGTTAAATTAGATATCATCACTAATACACAGGTGATAATATTCCAGTTAATTGTTAAATTAGATGTCATCACTAATACACAGGTGATAATATTCCAGTTAATTGTTAAATTAGATGTCATCACTAATACACAGGTGATAATATTCCAGTTAATTGTTAAATTAGCTATCATCACTAATACACAGGTGATAATATTCCAGTTAATTGTTAAATTAGATATCATCACTAATACACAGGTGATAATATTCCAGTTAATTGTTAAATTAGATATCATCACTAATACACAGGTGATAATATTCCAGTTAATTGTTAAATTAGATATCATCACTAATACACAGGTGATAATATTCCAGTTAATTGTTAAATTAGATATCATCACTAATACACAGGTGATAATATTCCAGTTAATTGATAAAGTAGATATCATCACTAATACACAGGTGATAATATTCCAGTTAATTGTTAAATTAGATATCATCACTGATACACAGGTGATAATATTCCAGTTAATTGTTAAATTAGATATCATCACGAATACACAGGTGATAATATTCCAGTTAATTGTTAAATTAGATATCATCACTAATACACAGGTGATAATATTCCAGTTAATTGTTAAATTAGATATCATCACGAATACACAGGTGATAATATTCCAGTTAATTGTTAAATTAGATATCATCACTAATACACAGGTGATAATATTCCAGTTAATTGTTAAATTAGATATCATCACTAATACACAGGTGATAATATTCCAGTTAATTGTTAAATTAGATATCATCACTAATACACAGGTGATAATATTCCAGTTAATTGTTAAATTAGATATCATCACTAATACACAGGTGATAATATTCCAGTTAATTGTTAAATTAGATATCATCACTAATACACAGGTGATAATATTCCAGTTAATTGTTAAATTAGATATCATCACTAATACACAGGTGATAATATTCCAGTTAATTGTTAAATTAGATGTCATCACTAATACACAGGTGATAATATTCCAGTTAATTGTTAAATTAGATATCATCACTAATACACAGGTGATAATATTCCAGTTAATTGTTAAATTAGATATCATCACTGATACACAGGTGATAATATTCCAGTTAGTTGTTAAATTAGATATCGTCACTAATACACAGGTGATAATATTCCAGTTAATTGTTAAATTAGATGTCATCACTAATACACAGGTGATAATATTCCAGTTAATTGTTAAATTAGATGTCATCACTAATACACAGGTGATAATATTCCAGTTAATTGTTAAATTAGATGTCATCACTAATACACAGGTGATAATATTCCAGTTAATTGTTAAATTAGATGTCATCACTAATACACAGGTGATAATATTCCAGTTAATTGTTAAATTAGATATCATCACTAATACACAGGTGATAATATTCCAGTTAATTGTTAAATTAGATATCATCACTAATACACAGGTGATAATATTCCAGTTAATTGTTAAATTAGATATCATCACTAATACACAGGTGATAATATTCCAGTTAATTGTTAAATTAGATATCATCACTAATACACAGGTGATAATATTCCAGTTAATTGTTAAATTAGATTTCATCACTAATACACAGGTGATAATATTCCAGTTAATTGTTAAATTAGATATCATCACTAAGACACAGGGGATAATATTCCAGTTAATTGTTAAATTAGATATCATCACTAATACACAGGTGATAATATTCCAGTTAATTGTTAAATTAGATATCATCACTAATACACAGGTGATAATATTCCAGTTAATTGTTAAATTAGATATCATCACTAATACACAGTGGATAATATTCCAGTTAATTGTTAAATTAGATGTCATCACTAATACACAGGTGATAATATTCCAGTTAATTGTTAAATTAGATGTCATCACTGATACACAGGTGATAATATTCCAGTTAATTGTTAAATTAGATATCATCACTAATACACAGGTGATAATATTCCAGTTAATTGTTAAATTAGATATCATCACTAATACACAGGTGATAATATTCCAGTTAATTGTTAAATTAGATATCATCACTAATACACAGTGGATAATATTCCAGTTAATTGATAAATTAGATGTCATCACTAATACACAGGTGATAATATTCCAGTTAATTGTTAAATTAGATATCATCACTAATACACAGGTGATAATATTCCAGTTAATTGTTAAATTAGATATCATCACTAATACACAGGTGATAATATTCCAGTTAATTGTTAAATTAGATATCATCACTAATACACAGGTGATAATATTCCAGTTAATTGTTAAATTAGATATCATCACTAATACACAGGTGATAATATTCCAGTTAATTGTTAAATTAGATATCATCACTAATACACAGGTGATAATATTCCAGTTAATTGTTAAATTAGATATCATCACTAATACACAGGTGATAATATTCCAGTTAATTGTTAAATTAGATATCATCACTAATACACAGGTGATAATATTCCAGTTAATTGTTAAATTAGATATCATCACTAATACACAGGTGATAATATTCCAGTTAATTGTTAAATTAGATATCATCACTAATACACAGGTGATAATATTCCAGTTAATTGTTAAATTAGATATCATCACTAATACACAGGTGATAATATTCCAGTTAATTGTTAAATTAGATATCATCACTAATACACAGTGGATAATATTCCAGTTAATTGTTAAATTAGATGTCATCACTAATACACAGTTGATAATATTCCAGTTAATTGTTAAATTAGATGTCATCACTGATACACAGGTGAAATATTCCAGTTAATTGTTAAATTAGATATCATCACTAATACACAGGTGATAATATTCCAGTTAATTGTTAAATTAGATATCATCACTAATACACAGGTGATAATATTCCAGTTAATTGTTAAATTAGATATCATCACTAATACACAGGTGATAATATTCCAGTTAATTGTTAAATTAGATGTCATCACTAATACACAGGTGAATATATTCCAGTTAATTGTTAAATTAGATATCATCACTAATACACAGGTGATAATATTCCAGTTAATTGTTAAATTAGATATCATCACTAATACACAGGTGATAATATTCCAGTTAATTGTTAAATTAGATATCATCACTAATACACAGGTGATAATATTCCAGTTAATTGTTAAATTAGATATCATCACTAATACACAGGGGATAATATTCCAGTTAATTGTTAAATTAGATATCATCACTAATACACAGGTGATAATATTCCAGTTAATTGTTAAATTAGATATCATCACTAATACACAGGTGATAATATTCCAGTTAATTGTTAAATTAGATGTCATCACTAATACACAGGTGATAATATTCCAGTTAATTGTTAAATTAGATATCATCACTAATAGACAGGTGATAATATTCCAGTTAATTGTTAAATTACATATCATCACTAATACACAGGTGATAATATTCCAGTTAATTGTTAAATTAGATATCATCACTAATACACAGGTGATAATATTCCAGTTAATTGTTAAATTAGATATCATCACTAATACACAGGGGATAATATTCCAGTTAATTGTTAAATTAGATATCATCACTAATACACAGGTGATAATATTCCAGTTAATTGTTAAATTAGATATCATCACTAATACACAGGTGATAATATTCCAGTTAATTGTTAAATTAGATGTCATCACTAATACACAGGTGATAATATTCCAGTTAATTGTTAAATTAGATATCATCACTAATACACAGGGGATAATATTCCAGTTAATTGTTAAATTAGATATCATCACTAATACACAGGGGATAATATTCCAGTTAATTGTTAAATTAGATATCATCACTAATACACAGGTGATAATATTCCAGTTAATTGTTAAATTAGATATCATCACTAATACACAGGGGATAATATTCCAGTTAATTGTTAAATTAGATATCATCACTAATACACAGGTGATAATATTCCAGTTAATTGTTAAATTAGATATCATCACTAATACACAGGTGATAATATTCCAGTTAATTGTTAAATTAGATATCATCACTAATACACAGGTGATAATATTCCAGTTAATTGTTAAATTAGATATCATCACTAATACACAGGTGATAATATTCCAGTTAATTGTTAAATTAGATGTCATCACTAATACACAGGTGATAATATTCCAGTTAATTGTTAAATTAGATATCATCACTAATACACAGGTGATAATATTCCAGTTAATTGTTAAATTAGATGTCATCACTAATACACAGGTGATAATATTCCAGTTAATTGTTAAATTAGATATCATCACTAATGCACAGGTGATAATATTCCGGTTAATTGTTAAATAAGATATCATCACTAATACACAGGTGATAATATTCCAGTTAATTGTTAAATTAGATGTCATCACTAATACACAGGTGATAATATTCCAGTTAATTGTTAAATTAGATATCATCACTAATACACAGGTGATAATATTCCGGTTAATTGTTAAACTAGATATCATCACTAATACACAGGTGATAATATTCCAGTTAATTGTTAAATTAGATGTCATCACTAATACACAGGGGATAATATTCCAGTTAATTGTTAAATTAGATATCATCACTAATATACAGGTGATAATATTCCAGTTAATTGTTAAATTAGATATCATCACTAATACACAGGTGATAATATTCCAGTTAATTGTTAAATTAGATGTCATCACTAATACACAGGTGATAATATTCCAGTTAATTGTTAAATTAGATGTCATCACTAATACATAGGTGATAATATTCCAGTTAATTGTTAAATTAGATATCATCACTAATACACAGGGGATAATATTCCAGTTAATTGTTAAATTAGATGTCATCACTGATACACAGGTGATAATATTCCAGTTAATTGTTAAATTTGATATCATCACTAATACACAGGTGATAATATTCCAGTTAAATGTTAAATTAGATATCATCACTAATACACAGGTGATAATATTCCAGTTAATTGTTAAATTAGATATCATCACTAATACACAGTGGATAATATTCCAGTTAATTGTTAAATTAGATGTCATCACTAATACACAGGTGATAATATTCCAGTTAATTGTTAAATTAGATATCATCACTAATACACAGGTGATAATATTCCAGTTAATTGTTAAATTAGATATCATCACTAATACACAGGTGATAATATTCCAGTTAATTGTTAAATTAGATATCATCACTAATACACAGGTGATAATATTCCAGTTAATTGTTAAATTAGATATCATCACTAATACACAGGGGATAATATTCCAGTTAATTGTTAAATTAGATATCATCACTAATACACAGGTGATAATATTCCAGTTAATTGTTAAATTAGATGTCATCACTAATACACAGGTGATAATATTCCAGTTAATTGTTAAATTAGATATCATCACTAATACACAGGTGATAATATTCCAGTTAATTGTTAAATTAGATATCATCACTAATACACAGGTGATAATATTCCAGTTAATTGTTAAATTAGATATCATCACTGATACACAGGTGATAATATTCCAGTTAATTGTTAAATTAGATATCATCACTAATACACAGGGGATAATATTCCAGTTAATTGTTAAATTAGATATCATCACTAATACACAGGTGATAATATTCCAGTTAATTGTTAAATTAGATTTCATCACTGATACACAGGTGATAATATTCCAGTTAATTGTTAAATTAGATGTCATCACTAATACACAGGTGATAATATTCCAGTTAATTGTTAAATTAGATATCATCACTAATAGACAGGTGATAATATTCCAGTTAATTGTTAAATTAGATATCATCACTAATACACAGGTGATAATATTCCAGTTAATTGTTAAATTAGATATCATCACTAATACACAGGTGATAATATTCCAGTTAATTGTTAAATTAGATATCATCACTAATACACAGGGGATAATATTCCAGTTAATTGTTAAATTAGATATCATCACTAATACACAGGGGATAATATTCCAGTTAATTGTTAAATTAGATATCATCACTAATACACAGGTGATAATATTCCAGTTAATTGTTAAATTAGATATCATCACTAATACACAGGGGATAATATTCCAGTTAATTGTTAAATTAGATATCATCACTAATACACAGGTGATAATATTGCAGTTAATTGTTAAATTAGATATCATCACTAATACACAGGGGATAATATTCCAGTTAATTATTAAATTAGATATCATCACTAATACACAGGTGATAATATTCCAGTTAATTGTTAAATTAGATATCATCACTAATACACAGGTGATAATATTCCAGTTAATTGTTAAATTAGATATCATCACTAATACACAGGTGATAATATTCCAGTTAATTGTTAAATTAGATGTCATCACTAATACACAGGTGATAATATTCCAGTTAATTGTTAAATTAGATATCATCACGAATACACAGGGGATAATATTCCAGTTAATTGTTAAATTAGATATCATCACTAATACACAGGGGATAATATTCCAGTTAATTGTTAAATTAGATATCATCACTAATACACAGGTGATAATATTCCAGTTAATTGTTAAATTAGATGTCATCACGAATACACAGGGGATAATATTCCAGTTAATTGTTAAATTAGATATCATCACTGATACACAGGTGATAATGTTCCAGTTAATTGTTAAATTAGATATCATCACTAATACACAGGTGATAATATTCCAGTTAATTGTTAAATTAGATATCATCACTAATACACAGGTGATAATATTCCAGTTAATTGTTAAACTAGATATCATCACTAATACACAGGTGATAATATTCCAGTTAATTGTTAAATTAGATGTCATCACTAATACACAGGTGATAATATTCCAGTTAATTGTTAAATTAGATATCATCACTAATACACAGGGGATAATATTCCAGTTAATTGTTAAATTAGATATCATCACTAATACACAGGTGATAATATTCCAGTTAATTGTTAAATTAGATATCATCACTAATACACAGGTGATAATATTCCAGTTAATTGTTAAATTAGATGTCATCACTAATACACAGGTGATAATATTCCAGTTAATTGTTAAATTAGATGTCATCACTAATACACAGGTGATAATATTCCAGTTAATTGTTAAATTAGATATCATCACTAATACACAGGGGATAATATTCCAGTTAATTGTTAAATTAGATATCATCACTAATACACAGGTGATAATATTCCAGTTAATTGTTAAATTAGATGTCATCACTAATACACAGGTGATAATATTCCAGTTAATTGTTAAATTAGATATCATCACTAATACACAGGTGATAATATTCCATTTAATTGTTAAATTAGATATCATCACTAATACACAGGTGATAATATTCCAGTTAATTGTTAAATTAGATGTCATCACTAATACACAGGTGATAATATTCCAGTTAATTGTTAAATTAGATATCATCACTAATACACAGGGGATAATATTCCAGTTAATTGTTAAATTAGATATCATCACTAATACACAGGTGATAATATTCTGGTTAATTGTTAAATTGGATATCATCACTAATACACAGGTGATAATATTCCAGTTAATTGTTAAATTAGATATCATCACTAATACACAGGGGATAATATTCCAGTTAATTGTTAAATTAGATGTCATCACTGATACACAGGTGATAATATTCCAGTTAATTGTTAAATTAGATATCATCACTAATACACAGGTGATAATATTCCAGTTAATTGTTAAATTAGATATCATCACTAATACACAGGTGATAATATTCCAGTTAATTGTTAAATTAGGTATCATCACTAATACACAGGTGATAATATTCCAGTTAATTGTTAAATTAGATATCATCACTAATACACAGGTGATAATATTCCAGTTAATTGTTAAATTAGATATCATCACTAATACACAGGTGATAATATTCCAGTTAATTGTTAAATTAAATATCATCACTAATACACAGGGGATAATATTCCAGTTAATTGTTAAATTAGATATTATCGCTAATACACAGGTGATAATATTCCAGTTAATTGTTAAATTAGATATCATCACTAATACACAGGTGATAATATTCCAGTTAATTGTTAAATTAGATATCATCACTAATACACAGGTGATAATATTCCAGTTAATTGTTAAATTAGATATCATCACTAATACACAGGTGATAATATTCCAGTTAATTGTTAAATTAGATATCATCACTAATACACAGGTGATAATATTCCGGTTAATTGTTAAATTAGATATCATCACTAATACACAGGTGATAATATTCCAGTTAATTGTTAAATTAGATATCATCACTAATACACAGGCGATAATATTCCAGTTAATTGTTAAATTAGATATCATCACTAATACACAGGTGATAATATTCCAGTTAATTGTTAAATTAGATATCATCGCTAATACACAGGTGATAATATTCCAGTTAATTGTTAAATTAGATATCATCACTAATACACAGGTGATAATATTCCAGTTAATTGTTAAATTAGATGTCATCACTAATACACAGGTGATAATATTCCAGTTAATTGTTAAATTAGAAGCCATCACTAATACACAGGTGATAATATTCCAGTTAATTGTTAAATTAGATATCATCACTAATACACAGGTGATAATATTCCAGTTAATTGTTAAATTAGATATCATCACTAATACACAGGTGATAATATTCCAGTTAATTGTTAAATTAGATATCATCACTAATACACAGGTGATAATATTCCAGTTAATTGTTAAATTAGATATCATCACTAATACACAGGTGATAATATTCCAGTTAATTGTTAAATTAGATATCATCACTAATACACAGGTGATAATATTCCAGTTAATTGTTAAATTAGATGTCATCACTAATACACAGGGGATAATATTCCAGTTAATTGTTAAATTAGATATCATCACTAATACACAGGTGATAATATTCCAGTTAATTGTTAAATTAGATGTCATCACTAATACACAGGTGATAATATTCCAGTTAATTGTTAAATTAGATGTCATCACTAATACACAGGGGATAATATTCCAGTTAATTGTTAAATTAGATATCATCACTAATACACAGGTGATAATATTCCAGTTAATTGTTAAATTAAATATCATCACTAATACACAGGTGATAATATTCCAGTTAATTGTTAAATTAGATATCATCACTAATACACAGGTGATAATATTCCAGTTAATTGTTAAATTAGATATCATCACTAATACACAGGTGATAATATTCCAGTTAATTGTTAAATTAGATATCATCACTAATACACAGGTGATAATATTCCAGTTAATTGTTAAATTAGATATCATCACTAATACACAGGTGATAATATTCCGGTTAATTGCTAAATTAGATATCATCACTAATACACAGGTGATAATATTCCAGTTAATTGTTAAATTAGATATTATCACTAATACACAGGTGATAATATTCCAGTTAATTGTTAAATTAGATATCATCACTAATACACAGGTGATAATATTCCAGTTAATTGTTAAATTAGATATCATCACTAATACACAGGTGATAATATTCCAGTTAATTGTTAAATTAAATATCATCACTAATACACAGGTGATAATATTCCAGTTAATTGTTAAATTAGATATCATCACTAATACACAGGTGATAATATTCCAGTTAATTGTTAAATTAGATATCATCACTAATACACAGGTGATAATATTCCAGTTAATTGTTAAATTAGATATCATCACTAATACACAGGTGATAATATTCCAGTTAATTGTTAAATTAGATATCATCACTAATACACAGGTGATAATATTCCGGTTAATTGCTAAATTAGATATCATCACTAATACACAGGTGATAATATTCCAGTTAATTGTTAAATTAGATATTATCACTAATACACAGGTGATAATATTCCAGTTAATTGTTAAATTAGATATCATCACTAATACACAGGTGATAATATTCCAGTTAATTGTTAAATTAGATATCATCACTAATACACAGGTGATAATATTCCAGTTAATTGTTAAATTAGATATCATCACTAATACACAGGTGATAATATTCCAGTTAATTGTTAAATTAGATATCATCACTAATACACAGGTGATAATATTCCGGTTAATTGTTAAATTAGATATCATCACTAATACACAGGTGATAATATTCCAGTTAATTGTTAAATTAGATATCATCACTAATACACAGGCGATAATATTCCAGTTAATTGTTAAATTAGATATCATCACTAATACACAGGTGATAATATTCCAGTTAATTGTTAAATTAGATATCATCGCTAATACACAGGTGATAATATTCCAGTTAATTGTTAAATTAGATATCTTCACTAATACACAGGTGATAATATTCCAGTTAATTGTTAAATTAGATGTCATCACTAATACACAGGTGATAATATTCCAGTTAATTGTTAAATTAGAAGCCATCACTAATACACAGGTGATAATATTCCAGTTAATTGTTAAATTAGATATCATGACTAATACACAGGTGATAATATTCCAGTTAATTGCTAAATTAGATATCATCACTAATACACAGGTGATAATATTCCAGTTAATTGTTAAATTAGATATCATCACTAATACACAGGTGATAATATTCCAGTTAATTGTTAAATTAGATATCATCACTAATACACAGGTGATAATATTCCAGTTAATTGTTAAATTAGATATCATCACTAATACACAGGTGATAATATTCCAGTTAATTGTTAAATTAGATGTCATCACTAATACACAGGGGATAATATTCCAGTTAATTGTTAAATTAGATATCATCACTAATACACAGGTGATAATATTCCAGTTAATTGTTAAATTAGATATCATCACTAATACACAGGTGATAATATTCCAGTTAATTGTTAAATTAGATATCATCACTAATACACAGGTGATAATATTCCAGTTAATTGTTAAATTAGATATCATCACTAATAAACAGGTGATAATATTCCAGTTAATTGTTAAATTAGATATCATCACTAATACACAGGTGATAATATTCCAGTTAATTGTTAAATTAGATATCATCACTAATACACAGGTGATAATATTCCAGTTAATTGTTAAATTAGATGTCATCACTAATACACAGGTGATAATATTCCAGTTAATTGTTTAATTAGATGTCATCACTAATACACAGGGGATAATATTCCAGTTAATTGTTAAATTAGATATCATCACTAATACACAGGTGATAATATTCCAGTTAATTGTTAAATTAAATATCATCACTAATACACAGGTGATAATATTCCAGTTAATTGTTAAATTAGATATCATCACTAATACACAGGTGATAATATTCCAGTTAATTGTTAAATTAGATATCATCACTAATACACAGTGGATAATATTCCAGTTAATTGTTAAATTAGATGCCATCACTAATACACAGGTGATAATATTCCAGTTAATTGTTAAATTAGATGCCATCACTAATACACAGGTGATAATATTCCAGTTAATTGTTAAATTAGATATCATCACTAATACACAGGTGATAATATTCCAGTTAATTGTTAAATTAGATATCATCACTAATACACAGGTGATAATATTCCAGTTAATTGTTAAATTAGATGTCATCACTAATACACAGGTGATAATATTCCAGTTAATTGTTAAATTAGATATCATCACTAATACACAGGTGATAATATTCCAGTTAATTGTTAAATTAGATATCATCACTAATACACAGGTGATAATATTCCAGTTAATTGTTAAATTAGATGCCATCACTAATACACAGGTGATAATATTCCAGTTAATTGTTAAATTAGATATCATCACTAATACACAGTGGATAATATTCCAGTTAATTGTTAAATTAGATGCCATCACTAATACACAGGTGATAATATTCCAGTTAATTGTTAAATTAGATGCCATCACTAATACACAGGTGATAATATTCCAGTTAATTGTTAAATTAGATGTCATCACTAATACACAGGTGATAATATTCCAGTTAATTGTTAAATTAGATATCATCACTAATACACAGGTGATAATATTCCAGTTAATTGTTAAATTAGATGTCATCACTAATACACAGGTGATAATATTCCAGTTAATTGTTAAATTAGATATCATCACTAATACACAGGTGATAATATTCCAGTTAATTGTTAAATTAGATATCATCACTAATACACAGGTGATAATATTCCAGTTAATTGTTAAATTAGATGCCATCACTAATACACAGGTGATAATATTCCAGTTAATTGTTAAATTAGATATCATCACTAATACACAGGTGATAATATTCCAGTTAATTGTTAAATTAGATATCATCACTAATACACAGGTGATAATATTCCAGTTAATTGTTAAATTAGATGTCATCACTAATACACAGGTGATAATATTCCAGTTAATTGTTAAATTATATATCATCACTAATACACAGGTGATAATATTCCAGTTAATTGTTAAATTAGATGCCATCACTAATACACAGGTGATAATATTCCAGTTAATTGTTAAATTAGATATCATCACTAATACACAGGTGATAATATTCCAGTTAATTGTTAAATTAGATGCCATCACTAATACACAGGTGATAATATTCCAGTTAATTGTTAAATTAGATATCATCACTAATACACAGGTGATAATATTCCAGTTAATTGTTAAATTAGATATCATCACTAATACACAGGTGATAATATTCCAGTTAATTGTTAAATTAGATGTCATCGCTAATACACAGGTGATAATATTCCAGTTAATTGTTAAATTAGAAGCCATCACTAATACACAGGTGATAATATTCCAGTTAATTGTTAAATTAGATATCATCACTAATACACAGGTGATAATATTCCAGTTAATTGTTAAATTAGATATCATCACTAATACACAGGTGATAATATTCCAGTTAATTGTTAAATTAGATATCATCACTAATACACAGGTGATAATATTCCAGTTAATTGTTAAATTAGATATCATCACTAATACACAGGTGATAATATTCCAGTTAATTGTTAAATTAGATATCATCACTAATACACAGGTGATAATATTCCAGTTAATTGTTAAATTAGATGTCATCACTAATACACAGGGGATAATATTCCAGTTAATTGTTAAATTAGATATCATCACTAATACACAGGTGATAATATTCCAGTTAATTGTTAAATTAGATGTCATCACTAATACACAGGTGATAATATTCCAGTTAATTGTTAAATTAGATGTCATCACTAATACACAGGGGATAATATTCCAGTTAATTGTTAAATTAGATATCATCACTAATACACAGGTGATAATATTCCAGTTAATTGTTAAATTAAATATCATCACTAATACACAGGTGATAATATTCCAGTTAATTGTTAAATTAGATATCATCACTAATACACAGGTGATAATATTCCAGTTAATTGTTAAATTAGATATCATCACTAATACACAGGTGATAATATTCCAGTTAATTGTTAAATTAGATATCATCACTAATACACAGGTGATAATATTCCAGTTAATTGTTAAATTAGATATCATCACTAATACACAGGTGATAATATTCCGGTTAATTGTTAAATTAGATATCATCACTAATACACAGGTGATAATATTCCAGTTAATTGTTAAATTAGATATTATCACTAATACACAGGTGATAATATTCCAGTTAATTGTTAAATTAGATATCATCACTAATACACAGGTGATAATATTCCAGTTAATTGTTAAATTAGATATCATCACTAATACACAGGTGATAATATTCCAGTTAATTGTTACATTAGATATCATCACTAATACACAGGTGATAATATTCCAGTTAATTGTTAAATTAGATATCATCACGAATACACAGGTGATAATATTCCGGTTAATTGTTAAATTAGATATCATCACTAATACACAGGTGATAATATTCCAGTTAATTGTTAAATTAGATATCATCACTAATACACAGGTGATAATATTCCAGTTAATTGTTAAATTAGATATCATCACTAATACACAGGTGATAATATTCCAGTTAATTGTTAAATTAGATATCATCACTAATACACAGGCGATAATATTCCAGTTAATTGTTAAATTAGATATCATCACTAATACACAGGTGATAATATTCCAGTTAATTGTTAAATTAGATATCATCGCTAATACACAGGTGATAATATTCCAGTTAATTGTTAAATTAGATATCATCACTAATACACAGGTGATAATATTCCAGTTAATTGTTAAATTAGATGTCATCACTAATACACAGGTGATAATATTCCAGTTAATTGTTAAATTAGAAGCCATCACTAATACACAGGTGATAATATTCCAGTTAATTGTTAAATTAGATATCATCACTAATACACAGGTGATAATATTCCAGTTAATTGTTAAATTAGATATCATCACTAATACACAGGTGATAATAATCCAGTTAATTGTTAAATTAGATATCATCACTAATACACAGGTGATAATATTCCAGTTAATTGTTAAATTAGATATCATCACTAATACACAGGTGATAATATTCCAGTTAATTGTTAAATTAGATATCATCACTAATACACAGGTGATAATATTCCAGTTAATTGTTAAATTAGATGTCATCACTAATACACAGGGGATAATATTCCAGTTAATTGTTAAATTAGATATCATCACTAATACACAGGTGATAATATTCCAGTTAATTGTTAAATTAGATATCATCACTAATACACAGGTGATAATATTCCAGTTAATTGTTAAATTAGATATCATCACTAATACACAGGTGATAATATTCCAGTTAATTGTTAAATTAGATATCATCACTAATAAACAGGTGATAATATTCCAGTTAATTGTTAAATTAGATATCATCACTAATACACAGGTGATAATATTCCAGTTAATTGTTAAATTAGATATCATCACTAATACACAGGTGATAATATTCCAGTTAATTGTTAAATTAGATGTCATCACTAATACACAGGTGATAATATTCCAGTTAATTGTTTAATTAGATGTCATCACTAATACACAGGGGATAATATTCCAGTTAATTGTTAAATTAGATATCATCACTAATACACAGGTGATAATATTCCAGTTAATTGTTAAATTAGATATCATCACTAATACACAGGTGATAATATTCCAGTTAATTGTTAAATTAGATATCATCACTAATACACAGTGGATAATATTCCAGTTAATTGTTAAATTAGATGCCATCACTAATACACAGGTGATAATATTCCAGTTAATTGTTAAATTAGATGCCATCACTAATACACAGGTGATAATATTCCAGTTAATTGTTAAATTAGATATCATCACTAATACACAGGTGATAATATTCCAGTTAATTGTTAAATTAGATATCATCACTAATACACAGGTGATAATATTCCAGTTAATTGTTAAATTAGATGTCATCACTAATACACAGGTGATAATATTCCAGTTAATTGTTAAATTAGATATCATCACTAATACACAGGTGATAATATTCCAGTTAATTGTTAAATTAGATATCATCACTAATACACAGGTGATAATATTCCAGTTAATTGTTAAATTAGATGCCATCACTAATACACAGGTGATAATATTCCAGTTAATTGTTAAATTAGATATCATCACTAATACACAGTGGATAATATTCCAGTTAATTGTTAAATTAGATGCCATCACTAATACACAGGTGATAATATTCCAGTTAATTGTTAAATTAGATGCCATCACTAATACACAGGTGATAATATTCCAGTTAATTGTTAAATTAGATATCATCACTAATACACAGGTGATAATATTCCAGTTAATTGTTAAATTAGATATCATCACTAATACACAGGTGATAATATTCCAGTTAATTGTTAAATTAGATGTCATCACTAATACACAGGTGATAATATTCCAGTTAATTGTTAAATTAGATATCATCACTAATACACAGGTGATAATATTCCAGTTAATTGTTAAATTAGATATCATCACTAATACACAGGTGATAATATTCCAGTTAATTGTTAAATTAGATGCCATCACTAATACACAGGTGATAATATTCCAGTTAATTGTTAAATTAGATATCATCACTAATACACAGGTGATAATATTCCAGTTAATTGTTAAATTAGATATCATCACTAATACACAGGTGATAATATTCCAGTTAATTGTTAAATTAGATATTATCACTAATACACAGGTGATAATATTCCAGTTAATTGTTAAATTAGATATCATCACTAATACACAGGTGATAATATTCCAGTTAATTGTTAAATTAGATATCATCACTAATACACAGGTGATAATATTCCAGTTAATTGTTAAATTAGATATCATCAGTAATACACAGGTGATAATATTCCAGTTAATTGTTAAATTAGATATCATCACTAATACACAGGTGATAATATTCCAGTTACTTGTTAAATTAGATATCATCACTAATACACAGGTGATAATATTCCAGTTAATTGTTAAATTAGATTTCATCACTAATACACAGGTGATAATATTCCAGTTAATTGTTAAATTAGATATCATCACTAATACACAGGTGATAATATTCCAGTTAATTGTTAAATTAGATATCATCACTAATACACAGGTGATAATATTCCAGTTAATTGTTAAATTAGATGCCATCACTAATACACAGGTGATAATATTCCAGTTAATTGTTAAATTAGATATCATCACTAATACACAGGTGATAATATTCCAGTTAATTGTTAAATTAGATATCATCACTAATACACAGGTGATAATATTCCAGTTAATTGTTAAATTAGATATCATCACTAATACACAGGTGATAATATTCCAGTTAATTGTTAAATTAGATATCATCACTAATACACAGGTGATAATATTCCAGTTAATTGTTAAATTAGATGTCATCACTAATACACAGGTGATAATATTCCAGTTAATTGTTAAATTATATATCATCACTTATACACAGGTGATAATATTCCAGTTAATTGTTAAATTAGATGCCATCACTAATACACAGGTGATAATATTCCAGTTAATTGTTAAATTAGATATCATCACTAATACACAGGTGATAATATTCCAGTTAATTGTTAAATTAGATGCCATCACTAATACACAGGTGATAATATTCCAGTTAATTGTTAAATTAGATATCATCAATAATACACAGGTGATAATATTCCAGTTAATTGTTAAATTAGATGCCATCACTAATACACAGGTGATAATATTCCAGTTAATTGTTAAATTAGATATCATCACTAATACACAGGTGATAATATTCCAGTTAATTGTTAAATTAGATATCATCACTAATACACAGGTGATAATATTCCAGTTAATTGTTAAATTACATATCATCACTAATACACAGGTGATAATATTCCAGTTAATTGTTAAATTAGATGTCATCACTAATACACAGAGGATAATATTCCAGTTAATTGTTAAATTAGATATCATCACTAATACACAGGTGATAATATTCCAGTTAATTGTTAAATTAGATGTCATCACTAATACACAGGTGATAATATTCCAGTTAATTGTTGAATTAGATATCATCACTAATACACAGGTGATAATATTCCAGTTAATTGTTAAATTAGATATCATCACTAATACACAGGTGATAATATTCCAGTTAATTGTTAAATTAGATGCCATCACTAATACACAGGTGATAATATTCCAGTTAATTGTTAAATTAGATATCATCACTAATACACAGGTGATAATATTCCAGTTAATTGTTAAATTAGATGCCATCACTAATACACAGGTGATAATATTCCAGTTAATTGTTAAATTAGATATCATCACTAATACACAGGTGATAATATTCCAGTTAATTGTTAAATTAGATATCATCACTAATACACAGGTGATAATATTCCAGTTAATTGTTAAATTAGATATCATCACTAATACACAGGTGATAATATTCCAGTTAATTGTTAAATTAGATGTCATCACTAATACACAGAGGATAATATTCCAGTTAATTGTTAAATTAGATATCATCACTAATACACAGGTGATAATATTCCAGTTAATTGTTAAATTAGATGTCATCACTAATACACAGGTGATAATATTCCAGTTAATTGTTAAATTAGATATCATCACTAATACACAGGTGATAATATTCCAGTTAATTGTTAAATTAGATATCATCACTAATACACAGGTGATAATATTCCAGTTAATTGTTAAATTAGATATCATCACTAATACACAGGTGATAATATTCCAGTTAATTGTTAAATTAGATATCATCACTAATACACAGGTGATAATATTCCAGTTAATTGTTAAATTAGATATCATCACTAATACACAGGTGATAATATTCCAGTTAATTGTTAAATTAGATGTCATCACTAATACACAGGTGATAATATTCCAGTTAATTGTTAAATTAGATATCATCACTAATACACAGGTGATAATATTCCAGTTAATTGTTAAATTAGATATCATCACTAATACACAGGTGATAATATTCCAGTTAATTGTTAAATTAGATGTCATCAGTAATACACAGGTGATAATATTCCAGTTAATTGTTAAATTAGATGTCATCACCAATACACAGCTGATAATATTCCAGTTAATTGTTAAATTAGATATCATCACTAATACACAGTGGATAATATTCCAGTTAATTGTTAAATTAGATGTCATCACTAATACACAGGTGATAATATTCCAGTTAATTGTTAAATTAGATATCATCACTAATACACAGGTGATAATATTCCAGTTAATTGTTAAATTAGATGTCATCACTAATACACAGGTGATAATATTCCAGTTAATTGTTAAATTAGATATCATCACTAATACACAGTGGATAATAGTCCAGTTAATTGTTAAATTAGATATCATCACTAATACACAGGTGATAATATTCCAGTTAATTGTTAAATTAGATATCATCACTAATACACAGGTGATAATATTCCAGTTAATTGTTAAATTAGATGTCATCACTAATACACAGGGGATAATATTCCAGTTAATTGTTAAATTAGATATCATCACTAATACACAGGTGATAATATTCCAGTTAATTGTTAAATTAGATATCATCACTAATACACAGGTGATAATATTCCAGTTAATTGTTAAATTAGATGTCATCACTAATACACAGGGGATAATATTCCAGTTAATTGTTAAATGAGATATCATCACTAATACACAGGTGATAATATTCCAGTTAATTGTTAAATTAGATATCATCACTAATACACAGGGGATAATATTCCAGTTAATTGTTAAATTAGATGTCATCACTAATACACAGGTGATAATATTCCAGTTAATTGTTAAATTAGATATCATCACTAATACACAGGTGATAATATTCCAGTTAATTGTTAAATTAGATATCATCACTAATACACAGGGGATAATATTCCAGTTAATTGTTAAATTAGATGTCATCACTAATACACAGGTGATAATATTCCAGTTAATTGTTAAATTAGATATCATCACTAATACACAGGTGATAATATTCCAGTTAATTGTTAAATTAGATATCATCACTAATACACAGGTGATAATATTCCAGTTAATTGTTAAATTAGATATCATCACTAATACACAGGGGATAATATTCCAGTTAATTGTTAAATTAGATATCATCACTAATACACAGGTGATAATATTCCTGTTAATTGTTAAATTCGATATCATCACTAATACACAGGTGATAATATTCCAGTTAATTGTTAAATTAGATATCATCACTAATACACAGGTGATAATATTCCAGTTAATTGTTAAATTAGATATCATCACTAATACACAGGTGATAATATTCCAGTTAATTGTTAAATTAGATATCATCACTAATACACAGGTGATAATATTCCAGTTAATTGTTAAATTAGATATCATCACTAATACACAGCTGATAATATTCCAGTTAATTGTTAAATTAGATATCATCACTAATACACAGGTGATAATATTCCAGTTAATTGTTAAATTAGATGTCATCACTAATACACAGGTGATAATATTCAAGTTATTTGTTAAATTAGATATCATCACTAATACACAGGTGATAATATTCCAGTTAATTGTTAAATTAGATATCATCACTAATACACAGGTGATAATATTCCAGTTAATTGTTAAATTAGATGTCATCACTAATACACAGGTGATAATATTCAAGTTAATTGTTAAATTAGATATCATCACTAATACACAGGTGATAATATTCCAGTTAATTGTTAAATTAGATATCATCACTAATACACAGGTGATAATATTCCAGTTAATTGTTAAATTAGATGTCATCACTAATACACAGGTGATAATATTCCAGTTAATTGTTAAATTAGATATCATCACTAATACACAGGGGATAATATTCCAGTTAATTGTTAAATTAGATATCATCACTAATACACAGGGGATAATATTCCAGTTAATTGTTAAATTAGATATCATCACTAATACACAGGTGATAATATTCCAGTTAATTGTTAAATTAGATATCATCACTAATACACAGGTGATAATATTCCAGTTAATTGTTAAATTAGATGTCATCACTAATACACAGGTGATAATATTCCAGTTAATTGTTAAATTATATATCATCACTTATACACAGGTGATAATATTCCAGTTAATTGTTAAATTAGATGCCATCACTAATACACAGGTGATAATATTCCAGTTAATTGTTAAATTAGATATCATCACTAATACACAGGTGATAATATTCCAGTTAATTGTTAAATTAGATGCCATCACTAATACACAGGTGATAATATTCCAGTTAATTGTTAAATTAGATATCATCACTAATACACAGGTGATAATATTCCAGTTAATTGTTAAATTAGATGCCATCACTAATACACAGGTGATAATATTCCAGTTAATTGTTAAATTAGATATCATCACTAATACACAGGTGATAATATTCCAGTTAATTGTTAAATTAGATATCATCACTAATACACAGGTGATAATATTCCAGTTAATTGTTAAATTACATATCATCACTAATACACAGGTGATAATATTCCAGTTAATTGTTAAATTAGATGTCATCACTAATACACAGAGGATAATATTCCAGTTAATTGTTAAATTAGATATCATCACTAATACACAGGTGATAATATTCCAGTTAATTGTTAAATTAGATGTCATCACTAATACACAGGTGATAATATTCCAGTTAATTGTTAAATTAGATATCATCACTAATACACAGGTGATAATATTCCAGTTAATTGTTAAATTAGATATCATCACTAATACACAGGTGATAATATTCCAGTTAATTGTTAAATTAGATGCCATCACTAATACACAGGTGATAATATTCCAGTTAATTGTTAAATTAGATATCATCACTAATACACAGGTGATAATATTCCAGTTAATTGTTAAATTAGATGCCATCACTAATACACAGGTGATAATATTCCAGTTAATTGTTAAATTAGATATCATCACTAATACACAGGTGATAATATTCCAGTTAATTGTTAAATTAGATATCATCACTAATACACAGGTGATAATATTCCAGTTAATTGTTAAATTAGATATCATCACTAATACACAGGTGATAATATTCCAGTTAATTGTTAAATTAGATGTCATCACTAATACACAGAGGATAATATTCCAGTTAATTGTTAAATTAGATATCATCACTAATACACAGGTGATAATATTCCAGTTAATTGTTAAATTAGATGTCATCACTAATACACAGGTGATAATATTCCAGTTAATTGTTAAATTAGATATCATCACTAATACACAGGTGATAATATTCCAGTTAATTGTTAAATTAGATATCATCACTAATACACAGGTGATAATATTCCAGTAATTGTTAAATTAGATATCATCACTAATACACAGGTGATAATATTCCAGTTAATTGTTAAATTAGATATCATCACTAATACACAGGTGATAATATTCCAGTTAATTGTTAAATTAGATATCATCACTAATACACAGGTGATAATATTCCAGTTAATTGTTAAATTAGATGTCATCACTAATACACAGGTGATAATATTCCAGTTAATTGTTAAATTAGATATCATCACTAATACACAGGTGATAATATTCCAGTTAATTGTTAAATTAGATATCATCACTAATACACAGGTGATAATATTCCAGTTAATTGTTAAATTAGATGTCATCAGTAATACACAGGTGATAATATTCCAGTTAATTGTTAAATTAGATGTCATCACCAATACACAGCTGATAATATTCCAGTTAATTGTTAAATTAGATATCATCACTAATACACAGTGGATAATATTCCAGTTAATTGTTAAATTAGATGTCATCACTAATACACAGGTGATAATATTCCAGTTAATTGTTAAATTAGATATCATCACTAATACACAGGTGATAATATTCCAGTTAATTGTTAAATTAGATGTCATCACTAATACACAGGTGATAATATTCCAGTTAATTGTTAAATTAGATATCATCACTAATACACAGTGGATAATAGTCCAGTTAATTGTCAAATTAGATATCATCACTAATACACAGGTGATAATATTCCAGTTAATTGTTAAATTAGATATCATCACTAATACACAGGTGATAATATTCCAGTTAATTGTTAAATTAGATGTCATCACTAATACACAGGGGATAATATTCCAGTTAATTGTTAAATTAGATATCATCACTAATACACAGGTGATAATATTCCAGTTAATTGTTAAATTAGATATCATCACTAATACACAGGTGATAATATTCCAGTTAATTGTTAAATTAGATGTCATCACTAATACACAGGGGATAATATTCCAGTTAATTGTTAAATGAGATATCATCACTAATACACAGGTGATAATATTCCAGTTAATTGTTAAATTAGATATCATCACTAATACACAGGGGATAATATTCCAGTTAATTGTTAAATTAGATGTCATCACTAATACACAGGTGATAATATTCCAGTTAATTGTTAAATTAGATATCATCACTAATACACAGGTGATAATATTCCAGTTAATTGTTAAATTAGATATCATCACTAATACACAGGGGATAATATTCCAGTTAATTGTTAAATTAGATGTCATCACTAATACACAGGTGATAATATTCCAGTTAATTGTTAAATTAGATATCATCACTAATACACAGGTGATAATATTCCAGTTAATTGTTAAATTAGATATCATCACTAATACACAGGTGATAATATTCCAGTTAATTGTTAAATTAGATATCATCACTAATACACAGGGGATAATATTCCAGTTAATTGTTAAATTAGATATCATCACTAATACACAGGTGATAATATTCCAGTTAATTGTTAAATTCGATATCATCACTAATACACAGGTGATAATATTCCAGTTAATTGTTAAATTAGATATCATCACTAATACACAGGTGATAATATTCCAGTTAATTGTTAAATTAGATATCATCACTAATACACAGGTGATAATATTCCAGTTAATTGTTAAATTAGATATCATCACTAATACACAGGTGATAATATTCCAGTTAATTGTTAAATTAGATATCATCACTAATACACAGGTGATAATATTCCAGTTAATTGTTAAATTAGATATCATCACTAATACACAGGTGATAATATTCCAGTTAATTGTTAAATTAGATGTCATCACTAATACACAGGTGATAATATTCAAGTTATTTGTTAAATTAGATATCATCACTAATACACAGGTGATAATATTCCAGTTAATTGTTAAATTAGATATCATCACTAATACACAGGTGATAATATTCCAGTTAATTGTTAAATTAGATGTCATCACTAATACACAGGTGATAATATTCAAGTTAATTGTTAAATTAGATATCATCACTAATACACAGGTGATAATATTCCAGTTAATTGTTAAATTAGATATCATCACTAATACACAGGTGATAATATTCCAGTTAATTGTTAAATTAGATGTCATCACTAATACACAGGTGATAATATTCCAGTTAATTGTTAAATTAGATATCATCACTAATACACAGGGGATAATATTCCAGTTAATTGTTAAATTAGATATCATCACTAATACACAGGGGATAATATTCCAGTTAATTGTTAAATTAGATATCATCACTAATACACAGGTGATAATATTCCAGTTAATTGTTAAATTAGATATCATCACTAATACACAGGTGATAATATTCCAGTTAATTGTTAAATTAGATGTCATCACTAATACACAGGTGATAATATTCAAGTTAATTGTTAAATTAGATATCATCACTAATACACAGGTGATAATATTCCAGTTAATTGTTAAATTAGATATCATCACTAATACACAGGTGATAATATTCCAGTTAATTGTTAAATTAGATGTCATCACTAATACACAGGTGATAATATTCCAGTTAATTGTTAAATTAGATATCATCACTAATACACAGGGGATAATATTCCAGTTAATTGTTAAATTAGATATCATCACTAATACACAGGTGATAATATTCCAGTTAATTGTTAAATTAGATATCATCACTAATACACAGGGGATAACATTCCAGTTAATTGTTAAATTAGATGTCATCACTAATACACAGGTGATAATATTCAAGTTAATTGTTAAATTAGATATCATCACTAATACACAGGTGATAATATTCCAGTTAATTGTTAAATTAGATATCATCACTAATACACAGGTGATAATATTCCAGTTAATTGTTAAATTAGATGTCATCACTAATACACAGGTGATAATATTCCAGTTAATTGTTAAATTAGATATCATCACTAATACACAGGTGATAATATTCTAGTTAATTGTTAAATTAGATATCATCACTAAGACACAGGTGATAATATTCCAGTTATTTGTTAAATTAGATTTCATCACTAATACACAGGTGATAATATTCCAGTTAATTGTTAAATTAGATATCATCACTAATACACAGGTGATAATATTCCAGTTAATTGTTAAATTAGATATCATCACTAATACACAGGTGATAATATTCCAGTTAATTGTTAAATTAGATATCATCACTAATACACAGGCGATAATATTCCAGTTAATTGTTAAATTAGATATCATCACTAATACACAGGCGATAATATTCCAGTTAATTGTTAAATTAGATATCATCACTAATACACAGGCGATAATATTCCAGTTAATTGTTAAATTAGATATCATCACTAATACACAGGGGATAATATTCCAGTTAATTGTTAAATTATATATCATCACTAATACACAGGTGATAATATTCCAGTTAATTGTTAAATTAGATATCATCACTAAGACACAGGTGATAATATTGCAGTTAATTGTTAAATTAGATATCATCACTAATACACAGGTGATAATATTCCAGTTAATTGTTAAGTTAGATATCATCACTAATACACAGGTGATAATATTCCAGTTAATTGTTAAATTAGATATCATCACTAATACACAGGTGATAATATTCCAGTTAATTGTTAAATTAGATGTCATCACTAATACACAGGTGATAATATTGCAGTTAATTGTTAAATTAGATGTCATCACTAATACACAGGTGATAATATTCCAGTTAATTGTTAAATTAGATGTCGTCACTAATACACAGGTGATAATATTCCAGTTAATTGTTAAATTAGATGTCGTCACTAATACACAGTTGATAATATTCCAGTTAATTGTTAAATTAGATGTCATCACTAATACACAGGTGATAATATTCCAGTTAATTGTTAAATTAGATATCATCACTAATACACAGGTGATAATATTCCAGTTAATTGTTAAATTAGATATCATCACTAATACACAGTTGATAATATTCCAGTTAATTGTTAAATTAGATATCATCACTAATACACAGGTGATAATATTCCAGTTAATTGTTAAATTAGATGTCGTCACTAATACACAGGTGATAATATTCCAGTTAATTGTTAAATTAGATGTCGTCACTAATACACAGTTGATAATATTCCAGTTAATTGTTAAATTAGATGCCATCACTAATACACAGGTGATAATATTCCAGTTAATTGTTAAATTAGATGTCATCACTAATACACAGGTGATAATATTCCAGTTAATTGTTAAATTAGATGTCATCACTAATACACAGGTGATAATATTCCAGTTAATTGTTAAATTAGATGTCATCACTAATACACAGGTGATAATATTCCAGTTAATTGTTAAATTAGATGTCATCACTAATGGCAGCACTTAAAGCAGCCAGAAGTACTGCACAAAGAACAGCTAGGCGTTGCGCAAACGACTACTGGCAACACCTATGCAGTCATATTCAGCTGGCCTCAGACACCGGAAACATCAGAGGAATGTATGATGGCATGAAGAGAGCTCTTGGGCCAACCATCAAGAAGATCACCCCCCTCAAATCTAAATCGGGGGACATAATCACTGACCAACGCAAACAGATGGACCGCTGCGTTGAGCACTACCTAGAACTGTACTCCAGGGAGAATGCTGTCACTGAGACTGCCCTCAATGCAGCCCAGCCTCTACCAGTCATGGATGAGCTGGACATACAGCCAACCAAATCGGAACTCAGTGATGCCATTGATTCCCTAGCCAGCGGAAAAGCCCCTGGGAAGGACAGCATTACCCCTGAAATAATCAAGAGTGCCAAGCCTGCTATACTCTCAGCACTACATGAACTGCTATGCCTGTGCTGGGATGAGGGAGCAGTACCCCAGGACATGCGCGATGCCAACATCATCACCCTCTATAAAAACAAAGGTGACCGCGGTGACTGCAACAACTACCGTGGAATCTCCCTGCTCCGCATAGTGGGGAAAGTCTTTGCTCGAGTCGCTCTGAACAGGCTCCAGAAGCTGGCCGAGCGCGTCTACCCTGAGGCACAGTGTGGCTTTCGTGCAGAGAGATCGACTATTGACATGCTGTTCTCCCTTCGTCAGATACAGGAGAAATGCCGTGAACAACAGATGCCCCTCTACATTGCTTTCATTGATCTCACCAAAGCCTTTGACCTCGTCAGCAGACGTGGTCTCTTCAGACTACTAGAAAAGATCGGATGTCCACCAAAGCTACTAAGTATCATCACCTCATTCCATGACAATATGAAAGGCACAATTCAACATGGTGGCTCCTCATCAGAGCCCTTTCCTATCCTGAGTGGTGTGAAACAGGGCTGTGTTCTCGCACCCACACTTTTTGGGATTTTCTTCTCCCTGCTGCTTTCACATGCGTTCAAATCCTCTGAAGAAGGAATTTTCCTCCACACAAGATCAGGGGGCAGGTTGTTCAACCTTGCCCGTCTAAGAGCGAAGTCCAAAGTACGGAAAGTCCTCATCAGAGAACTCCTCTTTGCTGACGATGCTGCTTTAACATCTCACACTGAAGAATGCCTGCAGAGTCTCATCGACAGGTTTGCGTCTGCCTGCAATGAATTTGGCATAACCATCAGCCTCAAGAAAACGAACATCATGGGGCAGGATGTCAGAAATGCTCCATCCATCAATATTGGCGACCACGCTCTGGAAGTGGTTCAAGAGTTCATCTACCTAGGCTCAACTATCACCAGTAACCTGTCTCTAGATGCAGAAATCAACAAGCGCATGGGTAAGGCTTCCACTGCTATGTCCAGACTGGCCAAGAGAGTGTGGGAAAATGGCGCACTGACACGGAACACAAAAGTCCGAGTGTATCAGGCCTGTGTCCTCAGTACCTTGCTCTACGGCAGCGAGGCCTGGACAACGTATGCCAGCCAAGAGCGACGTCTCAATTCATTCCATCTTCGCTGCCTTCGGAGAATACTTGGCATCAGGTGGCAGGACTATATCTCCAACACAGAAGTCCTTGAAGCGGCCAACATCCCCAGCTTATACACACTACTGAGTCAGCGGCGCTTGAGATGGCTTGGCCATGTGAGCCGCATGGAAGATGGCAGGATCCCCAAAGACACATTGTACAGCGAGCTCGCCACTGGTATCAGACCCACCGGCCGTCCATGTCTCCGTTATAAAGACGTCTGCAAACGCGACATGAAATCGTGTGACATTGATCACAAGTCGTGGGAGTCAGTTGCCAGCATTCGCCAGAGCTGGCGGGCAGCCATAAAGACAGGGCTAAATTGTGGCGAGTCGAAGAGACTTAGTAGTTGGCAGGAAAAAAGACAGAGGCGCAAGGGGAGAGCCAACTGTGCAACAGCCCCAACAAACAAATTTCTCTGCAGCACCTGTGGAAGAGCCTGTCACTCCAGAATTGGCCTTTATAGCCACTCCAGGCGCTGCTTCACAAACCACTGACCACCTCCAGGCGCGTATCCATTGTCTCTCGAGATAAGGAGGCCCAAAAGAACAAAAGAACTAATACACAGGTGATAATATTCCAGTTAATTGTTAAATTAGATGTCATCACTAATACACAGGTGATAATATTCCAGTTAATTGTTAAATTAGATGTCATCACTAATACACAGGTGATAATATTCCAGTTAATTGTTAAATTAGATATCATCACTAATACACAGGTGATAATATTCCAGTAAATTGTTGAATTACATATCATCACTAATACACAGGTGATAATATTCCAGTTAATTGTTAAATTATATATCATCACTAATACACAGGTGATAATATTCCAGTTAATTGTTAAATTAGATGACATCACTAATACACAGGTGATAATATTCCAGTTAATTGTTAAATTAGATGTCATCACTAATACACAGGTGATAATATTCCAGTTAATTGTTAAATTAGATGTCATCACTAATACACAGGTGATAATATTCCAGTTAATTGTTAAATTAGATATCATCACTAATACACAGGTGATAATATTCCATTTAATTGTTAAATTAGATGTCATCACTAATACACAGGTGATAATATTCCAGTTAATTGTTAAATTAGATGTCATCACTAATACACAGGTGATAATATTCCAGTTAATTGTCAAATTAGATATCATCACTAATACACAGGTGATAATATTCCAGTTAATTGTCAAATTAGATATCATCACTAATAAACAGGTGATAATATTCCAGTTAATTGTCAAATTAGATGTCATCACTAATACACAGGTGATAATATTCCAGTTAATGGTTAAATTAGATGTCATCACTAATACACAGGTGATAATATTCCAGTTAATTGTTAAATTAGATATCATCACTAATACACAGGTGATAATATTCCAGTTAATTGTTAAATTAGATATCATCACTAATACACAGGTGATAATATTCCAGTTAATTGTTAAATTAGATGTCATCACTAATACACAGGTGATAATATTCCAGTTAATTGTTAAATTAGATGTCGTCACTAATACACAGTTGATAATATTCCAGTTAATTGTTAAATTAGATGTCATCACTAATACACAGGTGATAATATTCCAGTTAATTGTTAAATTAGATATCATCACTAATGCACAGGTGATAATATTCCAGTTAATTGTTAAATTAGATATCATCACTAATACACAGGTGATAATATTCCAGTTAATTGTTAAATTAGATGTCATCACTAATACACAGTTGATAATATTCCAGTTAATTGTTAAATTAGATGTCATCACTAATACACAGGTGATAATATTCCAGTTAATTGTTAAATTAGATGGCATCACTAATACACAGGTGATAATATTCCAGTTAATTGTTAAATTAGATGTCATCACTAATACACAGGTGGTAATATTCCAGTTAATTGTTAAATTAGATGTCATCACTAATACACAGATGATAATATTCCAGTTAATTGTTAAATTAGATATCATCACTAATACACAGGTGATAATATTCCAGTTAATTGTTAAATTAGATATCATCACTAATACACAGGTGATAATATTCCAGTTAATTGTTAAATTAGATATCATCACTAATACACAGGTGATAATATTCCAGTTAATTGTTAAATTAGATATCATCACTGATACACAGGTGATAATATTCCAGTTAATTGTTAAATTAGATATCATCACTAATACACAGGTGATAATATTCCAGTTAATTGTTAAATTAGATATCATCACTAATACACAGGTGATAATATTCCAGTTAATTGTTAAATTAGATATCATCACTAATACACAGGTGATAATATTCCAGTTAATTGTTAAATTAGATATCATCACTAATACACAGGTGATAATATTCCAGTTAATTGTTAAATTAGATATCATCACTAATACACAGGTGATAATATTCCAGTTAATTGTTAAATTAGATATCATCACTAATACACAGGTGATAATATTCCAGTTAATTGTTAAATTAGATATCATCACTAATACACAGGTGATAATATTCCAGTTAATTGTTAAATTAGATATCATCACTAATACACAGGTGATAATATTCCAGTTAATTGTTAAATTAGATGTCATCACTAATACACAGGTGATAATATTGCAGTTAATTGTTAAATTAGATGTCGTCACTAATACACAGGTGATAATATTCCAGTTAATTGTTAAATTAGATGTCGTCACTAATACACAGGTGATAATATTCCAGTTAATTGTTAAATTAGATGTCGTCACTAATACACAGTTGATAATATTCCAGTTAATTGTTAAATTAGATGTCATCACTAATACACAGGTGATAATATTCCAGTTAATTGTTAAATTAGATATCATCACTAATACACAGGTGATAATATTCCAGTTAATTGTTAAATTAGATATCATCACTAATACACAGGTGATAATATTCCAGTTAATTGTTAAATTAGATATCATCACTAATACACAGGTGATAATATTCCAGTTAATTGTTAAATTAGATGTCGTCACTAATACACAGGTGATAATATTCCAGTTAATTGTTAAATTAGATGTCGTCACTAATACACAGTTGATAATATTCCAGTTAATTGTTAAATTAGATGTCATCACTAATACACAGGTGATAATATTCCAGTTAATTGTTAAATTAGATGCCATCACTAATACACAGGTGATAATATTCCAGTTAATTGTTAAATTAGATGTCATCACTAATACACAGGTGATAATATTCCAGTTAATTGTTAAATTAGATGTCATCACTAATACACAGGTGATAATATTCCAGTTAATTGTTAAATTAGATATCATCACTAATACACAGGTGATAATATTCCAGTTAATTGTTAAATTACATATCATCACTAATACACAGGTGATAATATTCCAGTTAATTGTTAAATTAGATATCATCACTAATACACAGGTGATAATATTCCAGTTAATTGTTAAATTAGATGACATCACTAATACACAGGTGATAATATTCCAGTTAATTGTTAAATTAGATGTCATCACTAATACACAGGTGATAATATTCCAGTTAATTGTTAAATTAGATGTCATCACTAATACACAGGTGATAATATTCCAGTTAATTGTTAAATTAGATATCATCACTAATACACAGGTGATAATATTCCATTTAATTGTTAAATTAGATGTCATCACTAATACACAGGTGATAATATTCCAGTTAATTGTTAAATTAGATGTCATCACTAATACACAGGTGATAATATTCCAGTTAATTGTCAAATTAGATATCATCACTAATACACAGGTGATAATATTCCAGTTAATTGTCAAATTAGATATCATCACTAATACACAGGTGATAATATTCCAGTTAATTGTCAAATTAGATGTCATCACTAATAAACAGGTGATAATATTCCAGTTAATGGTTAAATTAGATGTCATCACTAATACACAGGTGATAATATTCCAGTTAATTGTTAAATTAGATATCATCACTAATACACAGGTGATAATATTCCAGTTAATTGTTAAATTAGATATCATCACTAATACACAGGTGATAATATTCCAGTTAATTGTTAAATTAGATGTCTTCACTAATACACAGGTGATAATATTCCAGTTAATTGTTAAATTAGATGTCGTCACTAATACACAGTTGATAATATTCCAGTTAATTGTTAAATTAGATGTCATCACTAATACACAGGTGATAATATTCCAGTTAATTGTTAAATTAGATGTCATCACTAATACACAGGTGATAATATTCCAGTTAATTGTTAAATTATATATCATCACTAATACACAGGTGATAATATTCCAGTTAATTGTTAAATTAGATGTCATCACTAATACACAGGTGATAATATTCCAGTTAATTGTTAAATTAGATGGCATCACTAATACACAGGTGATAATATTCCAGTTAATTGTTAAATTAGATGTCATCACTAATACACAGGTGGTAATATTCCAGTTAATTGTTAAATTAGATGTCATCACTAATACACAGGTGATAATATTCCAGTTAATTGTTAAATTAGATATCATCACTAATACACAGGTGATAATATTCCAGTTAATTGTTAAATTAGATATCATCACTAATACACAGGTGATAATATTCCAGTTAATTGTTAAATTAGATATCATCACTAATACACAGGTGATAATATTCCAGTTAATTGTTAAATTAGATATCATCACTGATACACAGGTGATAATATTCCAGTTAATTGTTAAATTAGATATCATCACTAATACACAGGTGATAATATTCCAGTTAATTGTTAAATTAGATATCATCACTAATACACAGGTGATAATATTCCAGTTAATTGTTAAATTAGATATCATCACTAATACACAGGTGATAATATTCCAGTTAATTGTTAAATTAGATATCATCACTAATACACAGGTGATAATATTCCAGTTAATTGTTAAATTAGATATCATCACTAATACACAGGTGATAATATTCCAGTTAATTGTTAAATTAGATATCATCACTAATACACAGGTGATAATATTCCAGTTAATTGATAAATTAGATATCATCACTAATACACAGGTGATAATATTCCAGTTAATTGTTAAATTAGATGTCATCACTAATACACAGGGGATAATATTCCAGTTAATTGTTAAATTAGATATCATCACTAATACACAGGTGATAATATTCCAGTTAATTGTTAAATTAGATATCATCACTAATACACAGGTGATAATATTCCAGTTAATTGTTAAATTAGATATCATCACTAATACACAGGTGATAATATTCCAGTTAATTGTTAAATTAGATATCATCACTAATACACAGGTGATAATATTCCAGTTAATTGTTAAATTAGATATCATCACTAATACACAGGTGATAATATTCCAGTTAATTGTTAAATTAGATATCATCACTAATACACAGGTGATAATATTCCAGTTAATTGTTAAATTAGATGTCATCACTAATACACAGGTGATAATATTGCAGTTAATTGTTAAATTAGATGTCGTCACTAATACACAGGTGATAATATTCCAGTTAATTGTTAAATTAGATGTCGTCACTAATACACAGGTGATAATATTCCAGTTAATTGTTAAATTAGATGTCGTCACTAATACACAGTTGATAATATTCCAGTTAATTGTTAAATTAGATGTCATCACTAATACACAGGTGATAATATTCCAGTTAATTGTTAAATTAGATATCATCACTAATACACAGGTGATAATATTCCAGTTAATTGTTAAATTAGATATCATCACTAATACACAGGTGATAATATTCCAGTTAATTGTTAAATTAGATATCGTCACTAATACACAGGTGATAATATTCCAGTTAATTGTTAAATTAGATGTCGTCACTAATACACAGGTGATAATATTCCAGTTAATTGTTAAATTAGATGTCGTCACTAATACACAGTTGATAATATTCCAGTTAATTGTTAAATTAGATGTCATCACTAATACACAGGTGATAATATTCCAGTTAATTGTTAAATTAGATGCCATCACTAATACACAGGTGATAATATTCCAGTTAATTGTTAAATTAGATGTCATCACTAATACACAGGTGATAATATTCCAGTTAATTGTTAAATTAGATGTCATCACTAATACACAGGTGATAATATTCCAGTTAATTGTTAAATTAGATGTCATCACTAATACACAGGTGATAATATTCCAGTTAATTGTTAAATTAGATGTCATCACTAATACACAGGTGATAATATTCCAGTTAATTGTTAAATTAGATGTCATCACTAATACACAGGTGATAATATTCCAGTTAATTGTTAAATTAGATGTCATCACTAATACACAGGTGATAATATTCCAGTTAATTGTTAAATTAGATATCATCACTAATACACAGGTGATAATATTCCAGTTAATTGTTAAATTACATATCATCACTAATACACAGGTGATAATATTCCAGTTAATTGTTAAATTAGATATCATCACTAATACACAGGTGATAATATTCCAGTTAATTGTTAAATTAGATGACATCACTAATACACAGGTGATAATATTCCAGTTAATTGTTAAATTAGATGTCATCACTAATACACAGGTGATAATATTCCAGTTAATTGTTAAATTAGATGTCATCACTAATACACAGGTGATAATATTCCAGTTAATTGTTAAATTAGATATCATCACTAATACACAGGTGATAATATTCCATTTAATTGTTAAATTAGATGTCATCACTAATACACAGGTGATAATATTCCAGTTAATTGTTAAATTAGATGTCATCACTAATACACAGGTGATAATATTCCAGTTAATTGTCAAATTAGATATCATCACTAATACACAGGTGATAATATTCCAGTTAATTGTCAAATTAGATATCATCACTAATACACAGGTGATAATATTCCAGTTAATTGTCAAATTAGATGTCATCACTAATACACAGGTGATAATATTCCAGTTAATGGTTAAATTAGATGTCATCACTAATACACAGGTGATAATATTCCAGTTAATTGTTAAATTAGATATCATCACTAATACACAGGTGATAATATTCCAGTTAATTGTTAAATTAGATATCATCACTAATACACAGTTGATAATATTCCAGTTAATTGTTAAATTAGATGTCATCACTAATACACAGGTGATAATATTCCAGTTAATTGTTAAATTAGATGTCATCACTAATACACAGGTGATAATATTCCAGTTAATTGTTAAATTATATATCATCACTAATACACAGGTGATAATATTCCAGTTAATTGTTAAATTAGATGTCATCTCTAATACACAGGTGATAATATTCCAGTTAATTGTTAAATTAGATGGCATCACTAATACACAGGTGATAATATTCCAGTTAATTGTTAAATTAGATGTCATCACTAATACACAGGTGGTAATATTCCAGTTAATTGTTAAATTAGATGTCATCACTAATACACAGGTGATAATATTCCAGTTAATTGTTAAATTAGATATCATCACTAATACACAGGTGATAATATTCCAGTTAATTGTTAAATTAGATATCATCACTAATACACAGGTGATAATATTCCAGTTAATTGTTAAATTAGATATCATCACTAATACACAGGTGATAATATTCCAGTTAATTGTTAAATTAGATATCATCACTGATACACAGGTGATAATATTCCAGTTAATTGTTAAATTAGATATCATCACTAATACACAGGTGATAATATTCCAGTTAATTGTTAAATTAGATATCATCACTAATACACAGGTGATAATATTCCAGTTAATTGTTAAATTAGATATCATCACTAATACACAGGTGATAATATTCCAGTTAATTGTTAAATTAGATATCATCACTAATACACAGGTGATAATATTCCAGTTAATTGTTAAATTAGATATCATCACTAATACACAGGTGATAATATTCCAGTTAATTGTTAAATTAGATATCATCACTAATACACAGGTGATAATATTCCAGTTAATTGTTAAATTAGATATCATCACTAATACACAGGTGATAATATTCCAGTTAATTGTTAAATTAGATGTCATCACTAATACACAGGGGATAATATTCCAGTTAATTGTTAAATTAGATATCATCACTAATACACAGGTGATAATATTCCAGTTAATTGTTAAATTAGATATCATCACTAATACACAGGTGATAATATTCCAGTTAATTGTTAAATTAGATATCATCACTAATACACAGGTGATAATATTCCAGTTAATTGTTAAATTAGATATCATCACTAATACACAGGTGATAATATTCCAGTTAATTGTTAAATTAGATATCATCACTAATACACAGGTGATAATATTCCAGTTAATTGTTAAATTAGATATCATCACTAATACACAGCTGATAATATTCCAGTTAATTGTAAAATTAGATATCATCACTAATACACAGGTGATAATATTCCAGTTAATTGTTAAATTAGATATCATCACTAATACACAGGTGATAATATTCCAGTTAATTGTTAAATTAGATATCATCACTAATACACAGGTGATAATATTCCAGTTAATTGTTAAATTAGATATCATCACTAATACACAGGTGTTAATATTCCAGTTAATTGTTAAATTAGATGTCATCACTAATACACAGGTGATAATATTCCAGTTAATTGTTAAATTAGATGTCATCACTAATACACAGGTGATAATATTCCAGTTAATTGTTAAATTAGATGTCATCACTAATACACAGGGGATAATATTCCAGTTAATTGTTCAATTAGATATCATCACTAATACACAGGTGATAATATTCCAGTTAATTGTTAAATTAGATATCATCACTAATACACAGGTGATAATATTCCAGTTAATTGTTAAATTAGATATCATCACTAATACACAGGTGATAATATTCCAGTTAATTGTTAAATTATATATCATCACTAATACACAGGTGATAATATTCCAGTTAATTGTTAAATTAGATGTCATCACTAATACACAGGTGATAATATTCCAGTTAATTGTTAAATTAGATGTCATCACTAATACACAGGTGATAATATTCCAGTTAATTGTTCAATTAGATATCATCACTAATACACAGGTGATAATATTCCAGTTAATTGTTAAATTAGATATCATCACTAATACACAGGTGATAATATTCCAGTTAATTGTTAAATTAGATATCATCACTAATACACAGGTGATAATATTCCAGTTAATTGTTAAATTATATATCATCACTAATACACAGGTGATAATATTCCAGTTAATTGTTAAATTAGATATCATCACTAATACACAGGTGATAATATTCCAGTTAATTGTTAAATTAGATATCATCACTAATACACAGGTGATAATATTCCAGTTAATTGTTAAATTAGATATCATCACTAATACACGGGTGATAATATTCCAGTTAATTGTTAAATTAGATATCATCACTAATACACAGGTGATAATATTCCAGTTAATTGTTAAATTAGATATCATCACTAATACACAGGTGATAATATTCCAGTTAATTGTTAAATTAGATATCATCACTAATACACGGGTGATAATATTCCAGTTAATTGTTAAATTAGATATCATCACTAATACACAGGTGATAATATTCCAGTTAATTGTTAAATTAGATGTCATCACTAATACACAGGTGATAATATTCCAGTTAATTGTTAAATTAGATATCATCACTAATACACAGGTGATAATATTCCAGTTAATTGTTAAATTAGATGTCATCACTAATACACAGGTGATAATATTCCAGTTAATTGTTAAATTAGATATCATCACTAATACACAGCTGATAATATTCCAGTTAATTGTAAAATTAGATATCATCAATAATACACAGGTGATAATATTCCAGTTAATTGTTAAGTTAGATATCATCACTAATACACAGGTGATAATATTCCAGTTAATTGTTAAATTAGATATCATCACTAATACACAGGTGATAATATTCCAGTTAATTGTTAAATTAGATATCATCACTAATACACAGGTGATAATATTCCAGTTAATTGTTAAATTAGATGTCATCACTAATACACAGGTGATAATATTCCAGTTAATTGTTAAATTAGATGTCATCACTAATACACAGGTGATAATATTCCAGTTAATTGTTAAATTAGATGTCATCACTAATACACAGGGGATAATATTCCAGTTAATTGTTAAATTAGATATCATCACTAATACACAGGTGATAATATTCCAGTTAATTGTTAAATTAGATATCATCACTAATACACAGGTGATAATATTCCAGTTAATTGTTAAATTAGATATCATCAGTAATACACGGGATAATATTCCAGTTAATTGTTTAATTAGATATCATCACTAATACACAGGTGATAATATTCCAGTTAATTGTTAAATTAGATATCATCACTAATACACAGGTGATAATATTCCAGTTAATTGTTAAATTAGATATCATCACTAATACACAGGTGATAATATTCCAGTTAATTGTTAAATTAGATATCATCACTAGTACACAGGTGATAATATTCCAGTTAATTGTTAAATTAGATATCATCACTAATACACAGGTGATAATATTCCAGTTAATTGTTAAATTAGATATCATCACTAATACACAGGGGATAATATTCCAGTTAATTGTTAAATTAGATATCATCACTAATACACAGGTGATAATATTCCAGTTAATTGTTAAATTAGATATCATCACTAATACACAGGTGATAATATTCCAGTTAATTGTTAAATTAGATATCATCACTAATACACGGGTGATAATATTCCAGTTAATTGTTAAATTAGATATCATCACTAATACACAGGTGATAATATTCCAGTTAATTGTTAAATTAGATATCATCACTAATACACAGGTGATAATATTCCAGTTAATTGTTAAATTAGATATCATCACTAATACACGGGTGATAATATTCCAGTTAATTGTTAAATTAGATATCATCACTAATACACAGGTGATAATATTCCAGTTAATTGTTAAATTAGATGTCATCACTAATACACAGGTGATAATATTCCAGTTAATTGTTAAATTAGATATCATCACTAATACACGGGTGATAATATTCCAGTTAATTGTTAAATTAGATGTCATCACTAATACACAGGTGATAATATTCCAGTTAATTGTTAAATTAGATGTCATCACTAATACACAGGTGATAATATTCCAGTTAATTGTTAAATTATATATCATCACTAATACACAGGTGATAATATTCCAGTTAATTGTTAAATTAGATATCATCACTAATACACAGGTGATAATATTCCAGTTAATTGTTAAATTATATATCATCACTAATACACAGGTGATAATATTCCAGTTAATTGTTAAATTAGATATCATCACTAATACACAGGTGATAATATTCCAGTTAATTGTTAAATTAGATGTCATCACTAATACACAGGTGATAATATTCCAGTTAATTGTTAAATTAGATGTCATCACTAATACACAGGTGATAATATTCCAGTTAATTGTTCAATTAGATATCATCACTAATACACAGGTGATAATATTCCAGTTAATTGTTAAATTAGATATCATCACTAATACACAGGTGATAATATTCCAGTTAATTGTTAAATTAGATATCATCACTAATACACAGGTGATAATATTCCAGTTAATTGTTAAATTATATATCATCACTAATACACAGGTGATAATATTCCAGTTAATTGTTAAATTAGATATCATCACTAATACACAGGTGATAATATTCCAGTTAATTGTTAAATTAGATGTCATCACTAATACACAGGTGATAATATTCCAGTTAATTGTTAAATTATATATCATCACTAATACACAGGTGATAATATTCCAGTTAATTGTTAAATTAGATATCATCACTAATACACAGGTGATAATATTCCAGTTAATTGTTAAATTAGATGTCATCACTAATACACAGGTGATAATATTCCAGTTAATTGTTAAATTAGATGTCATCACTAATACACAGGTGATAATATTCCAGTTAATTGTTCAATTAGATATCATCACTAATACACAGGTGATAATATTCCAGTTAATTGTTAAATTAGATATCATCACTAATACACAGGTGATAATATTCAAGTTAATTGTTAAATTAGATATCATCACTAATACACAGGTGATAATATTCCAGTTAATTGTTAAATTATATATCATCACTAATACACAGGTGATAATATTCCAGTTAATTGTTAAATTAGATATCATCACTAATACACAGGTGATAATATTCCAGTTAATTGTTAAATTAGATATCATCACTAATACACAGGTGATAATATTCCAGTTAATTGTTAAATTAGATATCATCACTAATACACGGGTGATAATATTCCAGTTAATTGTTAAATTAGATATCATCACTAATACACAGGTGATAATATTCCAGTTAATTGTTAAATTAGATATCATCACTAATACACAGGTGATAATATTCCAGTTAATTGTTAAATTAGATATCATCACTAATACACGGGTGATAATATTCCAGTTAATTGTTAAATTAGATATCATCACTAATACACAGGTGATAATATTCCAGTTAATTGTTAAATTAGATGTCATCACTAATACACAGGTGATAATATTCCAGTTAATTGTTAAATTAGATATCATCACTAATAAACGGGTGATAATATTCCAGTTAATTGTTAAATTAGATGTCATCACTAATACACAGGTGATAATATTCCAGTTAATTGTTAAATTAGATGTCATCACTAATACACAGGTGATAATATTCCAGTTAATTGTTAAATTATATATCATCACTAATACACAGGTGATAATATTCCAGTTAATTGTTAAATTAGATATCATCACTAATACACAGGTGATAATATTCCAGTTAATTGTTAAATTAGATGTCATCACTAATACACAGGTGATAATATTCCAGTTAATTGTTAAATTAGATGTCATCACTAATACACAGGTGATAATATTCCAGTTAATTGTTCAATTAGATATCATCACTAATACACAGGTGATAATATTCCAGTTAATTGTTAAATTAGATATCATCACTAATACACAGGTGATAATATTCCAGTTAATTGTTAAATTAGATATCATCACTAATACACAGGTGATAATATTCCAGTTAATTGTTAAATTATATATCATCACTAATACACAGGTGATAATATTCCAGTTAATTGTTAAATTAGATATCATCACTAATACACAGGTGATAATATTCCAGTTAATTGTTAAATTAGATGTCATCACTAATACACAGGTGATAATATTCCAGTTAATTGTTAAATTATATATCATCACTAATACACAGGTGATAATATTCCAGTTAATTGTTAAATTAGATATCATCACTAATACACAGGTGATAATATTCCAGTTAATTGTTAAATTAGATGTCATCACTAATACACAGGTGATAATATTCCAGTTAATTGTTAAATTAGATGTCATCACTAATACACAGGTGATAATATTCCAGTTAATTGTTAAATTAGATATCATCACTAATACACAGGTGATAATATTCCAGTTAATTGTTAAATTATATATCATCACTAATACACAGGTGATAATATTCCAGTTAATTGTTAAATTAGATATCATCACTAATACACAGGTGATAATATTCCAGTTAATTGTTAAATTAGATATCATCACTAATACACAGGTGATAATATTCCAGTTAATTGTTAAATTAGATATCATCACTAATACACAGGTGATAATATTCCAGTTAATTGTTAAATTAGATATCATCACTAATACACAGGTGATAATATTCCAGTTAATTGTTAAATTAGATATCATCACTAATACACAGGTGATAATATTCCAGTTAATTGTTAAATTAGATATCATCACTAATACACAGGGGATAATATTCCAGTTAATTGTTAAATTAGATATCATCACTAATACACAGGTGATAATATTCCAGTTAATTGTTAAATTAGATATCATCACTAATACACAGGTGATAATATTCCAGTTAATTGTTAAATTAGATATCATCACTAATACACAGGTGATAATATTCCAGTTAATTGTTAAATTATATATCATCACTAATACACAGGTGATAATATTCCAGTTATTTGTTAAATTAGATATCATCACTAATACACAGGTGATACTATTCCAGTTAATTGTTAAATTAGATATCATCACTAATACACAGGTGATAATATTCCAGTTAATTGTTAAATTAGATGTAATCACTAATACACAGGGGATAATATTCCAGTTAATTGTTAAATTAGATATCATCACTAATACACAGGTGATAATATTCCAGTTAATTGTTAAATTAGATGTCATCACTAATACACAGGGGATAATATTCCAGTTAATTGTTAAATTAGATATCATCACTAATACACAGGTGATAATATTCCAGTTAATTGTTAAATTAGATGTCATCACTAATACACAGGTGATAATATTCCAGTTAATTGTTAAATTAGATATCATCACTAATACACAGGTGATAATATTCCAGTTAATTGTTAAATTAGATATCATCACTAATACACAGGTGATAATATTCCAGTTAATTGTTAAATTAGATATCATCACTAATACACAGTGGATAATATTCCAGTTAATTGTTAAATTAGATGTCATCACTAATACACAGGTGATAATATTCCAGATAATTGTTAAATTAGATATCATCACTAATACACAGGTGATAATATTCCAGTTAATTGTTAAATTAGATGTCATCACTAATACACAGGTGATAATATTCCAGTTAATTGTTAAATTAGATATCATCACTAATACACAGGTGATAATATTCCAGTTAATTGTTAAATTAGATATCATCACTAATACACAGGGGATAATATTCCAGTTAATTGTTAAATTAGATGTCATCACTAATACACAGGTGATAATATTCCAGTTAATTGATAAATTAGATATCATCACTAATACACAGGTGATAATATTCCAGTTAATTGTTAAATTAGATATCTTCACTAATACACAGGTGATAATATTACTGTTAATTGTTAAATTAGATATCATCACTAATACACAGGTGATAATATTCCAGTTAATTGTTAAATTAGATATCATCACTAATACACAGGGGATAATATTCCAGTTAATTGTTAAATTAGATATCATCACTAATACTCAGGGGATAATATTCCAGTTAATTGTTAAATTAGATATCATCACTAATACACAGGTGATAATATTCCAGTTAATTGTTAAATTAGATATCATCACTAATACACAGGGGATAATATTCCAGTTAATTGTTAAATTAGATATCATCACTAATACACAGGTGATAATATTCCAGTTAATTGTTAAATTAGATGTCATCACTAATACACAGGTGATAATATTCCAGTTAATTGTTAAATTAGATATCATCACTAATACACAGGTGATAATATTCCAGTTAATTGTTAAATTAGATATCATCACTAATACACAGGTGATAATATTCCAGTTAATTGTTAAATTAGATGTCATCACTAATACACAGGTGATAATATTCCAGTTAATTGTTAAATTAGATATCATCACTAATACACAGGTGATAATATTCCAGTTAATTGTTAAATTAGATGTCATCACTAATACACAGGGGATAATATTCCAGTTAATTGTTAAATTAGATATCATCACTAATACACAGGTGATAATATTCCAGTTAATTGTTAAATTAGATATCATCACTAATACACAGGTGATAATATTCCAGTTAATTGTTAAATTAGATATCATCACTAATACACAAGTGATAATATTCCAGTTAATTGTTAAATTAGATATCATCACTAATACACAGGGGATAATATTCCAGTTAATTGTTAAATTAGATATCATCACTAATACACAGGTGATAATATTCCAGTTAATTGTTAAATTAGATATCATCACTAATACACAGGGGATAATATTCCAGTTAATTGTTAAATTAGATATCATCACTAATACACAGGTGATAATATTCCAGTTAATTGTTAAATTAGATGTCATCACTAATACACAGGTGAGAATATTCCAGTTAATTGTTAAATTAGATATCATCACTAATACACAGGGGATAATATTCCAGTTAATTGTTAAATTAGGTATCATCACTAATACACAGGGGAAAATATTCCAGTTAATTGTTAAATTAGATATCATCACTAATACACAGGTGATAATATTCCAGTTAATTGTTAAATTAGATATCATCACTAATACACAGGTGATAATATTCCAGTTAATTGTTAAATTAGATATCATCACTAATACACAGGTGATAATATTCCAGTTAATTGTTAAATTAGATATCATCACTAATACACAGGGGATAATATTCCAGTTAATTTTTAAATTAGATATCATCACTAATACACGGGATAATATTCCAGTTAATTGTTAAATTAGATATCATCACTAATACACAGGTGATAATATTCCAGTTAATTGTTAAATTAGATATCATCACTAATACACAGGTGATAATATTCCAGTTAATTGTTAAATTAGATGTCATCACTAATACACAGGTGATAATATTCCAGTTAATTGTTAAATTAGATGTCATCACTAATACACAGGTGATAATATTCCAGTTAATTGTTAAATTAGATATCATCACTAATACACAGGTGATAATATTCCAGTTAATTGTTAAATTAGATGTCATCACTAATACACAGGTGATAATATTCCAGTTAATTGTTAAATTAGATATCATCACTAATACACAGGTGATAATATTCCAGTTAATTGTTAAATTAGATATCATCACTAATACACAGGGGATAATATTCCAGTTAATTGTTAAATTAGATGTCATCACTAATACACAGGTGATAATATTCCAGTTAATTGATAAATTAGATATCATCACTAATACACAGGTGATAATATTCCAGTTAATTGTTAAATTAGATATCTTCACTAATACACAGGTGATAATATTACAGTTAATTGTTAAATGAGATATCATCACTAATACACAGGTGATAATATTCCAGTTAATTGTTAAATTAGATATCATCACTAATACACAGGGGATAATATTCCAGTTAATTGTTAAATTAGATATCATCACTAATACACAGGGGATAATATTCCAGTTAATTGTTAAATTAGATATCATCACTAATACACAGGTGATAATATTCCAGTTAATTGTTAAATTAGATATCATCACTAATACACAGGGGATAATATTCCAGTTAATTGTTAAATTAGATATCATCACTAATACACAGGTGATAATATTCCAGTTAATTGTTAAATTAGATGTCATCACTAATACACAGGTGATAATATTCCAGTTAATTGTTAAATTAGATATCATCACTAATACACAGGTGATAATATTCCAGTTAATTGTTAAATTAGATATCATCACTAATACACAGGTGATAATATTCCAGTTAATTGTTAAATTAGATGTCATCACTAATACACAGGTGATAATATTCCAGTTAATTGTTAAATTAGATATCATCACTAATACACAGGTGATAATATTCCAGTTAATTGTTAAATTAGATGTCATCACTAATACACAGGGGATAATATTCCAGTTAATTGTTAAATTAGATATCATCACTAATACACAGGTGATAACATTCCAGTTAATTGTTAAATTAGATATCATCACTAATACACAGGTGATAATATTCCAGTTAATTGTTAAATTAGATATCATCACTAATACACAGGTGATAATATTCCAGTTAATTGTTAAATTAGATATCATCACTCATACACAGGGGATAATATTCCAGTTAATTGTTAAATTAGATATCATCACTAATACACAGGTGATAATATTCCAGTTAATTGTTAAATTAGATATCATCACTAATACACAGGTGATAATATTCCAGTTAATTGTTAAATTAGATATCATCACTAATACACAGGTGATAATATTCCAGTTAATTGTTAAATTAGATGTCATCACTAATACACAGGTGAGAATATTCCAGTTAATTGTTAAATTAGATATCATCACTAATACACAGGGGATAATATTCCAGTTAATTGTTAAATTAGATATCATCACTAATACACAGGGGATAATATTCCAGTTAATTGTTAAATTAGATATCATCACTAATAGACAGGTGATAATATTCCAGTTAATTGTTAAATTAGATATCATCACTAATACACAGGTGATAATATTCCAGTTAATTGTTAAATTAGATATCATCACTAATACACAGGTGATAATATTCCAGTTAATTGTTAAATTAGATATCATCACTAATACACAGGGGATAATATTCCAGTTAATTTTTAAATTAGATATCATCACTAATACACGGGATAATATTCCAGTTAATTGTTAAATTAGATATCATCACTAATACACAGGTGATAATATTCCAGTTAATTGTTAAATTAGATATCATCACTAATACACAGGTGATAATATTCCAGTTAATTGTTAAATTAGATGTCATCACTAATACACAGGTGATAATATTCCAGTTAATTGTTAAATTAGATGTCATCACTAATACACAGGTGATAATATTCCAGTTAATTGTTAAATTAGATATCATCACTAATACACAGGTGATAATATTCCAGTTAATTGTTAAATTAGATATCATCACTAATACACAGGTGATAATATTCCAGTTAATTGTTAAATTAGATATCATCACTAATACACAGGTGATAATATTCCAGTTAATTGTTAAATTATATATCATCACTAATACACAGGTGATAATATTCCAGTTAATTGTTAAATTAGATATCATCACTAATACACAGGTGATAATATTCCAGTTAATTGTTAAATTAGATATCATCACTAATACACAGGTGATAATATTCCAGTTAATTGTTAAATTAGATATCATCACTAATACACAGGTGATAATATTCCAGTTAATTGTTAAATTAGATATCATCACTAATACACAGGTGATAATATTCCAGTTAATTGTTAAATTATATATCATCACTAATACACAGGTGATAATATTCCAGTTAATTGTTAAATTAGATATCATCACTAATACACAGGTGATAATATTCCAGTTAATTGTTAAATTAGATATCATCACTAATACACAGGTGATAATATTCCAGTTAATTGTTAAATTAGATATCATCACTAATACACAGGTGATAATATTCCAGTTAATTGTTAAATTAGATATCATCACTAATACACAGGTGATAATATTCCAGTTAATTGTTAAATTAGATATCATCACTAATACACAGGTGATAATATTCCAGTTAATTGTTAAATTAGATGTCATCACTAATACACAGGTGATAATATTCCAGTTAATTGTTAAATTAGATATCATCAAAAATACACAGGTGATACTATTCCAGTTAATTGTTAAATTAGATATCATCACTAATACACAGGTGATAATATTCCAGTTAATTGTTAAATTAGATGTAATCACTAATACACAGGGGATAATATTCCAGTTAATTGTTAAATTAGATATCATCACTAATACACAGGGGATAATATTCCAGTTAATTGTTAAATTAGATATCATCACTAATACACAGGGGATTATATTCCAGTTAATTGTTAAATTAGATATCATCACTAATACACAGGTGATAATATTCCAGTTAATTGTTAAATTAGATGTCATCACTAATACACAGGTGATAATATTCCAGTTAATTGTTAAATTAGATGTCATCACTAATACACAGGGGATAATATTCCAGTTAATTGTTAAATTAGATATCATCACTAATACACAGGGGATAATATTCCAGTTAATTGTTAAATTAGATATCATCACTAATACACAGGTGATAATATTCCAGTTAATTGTTAAATTAGATGTCATCACTAATACACAGGTGATAATATTCCAGTTAATTGTTAAATTAGATATCATCACTAATACACAGGTGATAATATTCCAGTTAATTGTTAAATTAGATATCATCACTAATACACAGGTGATAATATTCCAGTTAATTGTTAAATTAGATGTCATCACTAATACACAGGTGATAATATTCCAGTTAATTGTTAAATTAGATATCATCACTAATACACAGGTGATAATATTCCAGTTAATTGTTAAATTAGATGTCATCACTAATACACAGGGGATAATATTCCAGTTAATTGTTAAATTAGATATCATCACTAATACACAGGTGATAATATTCCAGTTAATTGTTAAATTAGATATCATCACTAATACACAGGTGATAATATTCCAGTTAATTGTTAAATTAGATATGATCACTAATACACAGGTGATAATATTCCAGTTAATTGTTAAATTAGATATCATCACTAATACACAGGTGATAATATTCCAGTTAATTGTTAAATTAGATATCATCACTAATACACAGGGGATAATATTCCAGTTAATTGTTAAACTAGATATCATCACTAATACACAGGTGATAATATTCCAGTTAATTGTTAAATTAGATGTCATCACTAATACATAGGTGAGAATATTCCAGTTAATTGTTAAATTAGATATCATCACTAATACACAGGGGATAATATTCCAGTTAATTGTTAAATTAGATATCATCACTAATACACAGGGGATAATATCCCAGTTAATTGTTAAATTAGATATCATCACTAATACTCAGGTGATAATATTCCAGTTAATTGTTAAATTAGATATCATCACTAATACACAGGTGATAATATTCCAGTTAATTGTTAAATTAGATATCATCACTAATACACAGGTGATAATATTCCAGTTAATTGTTAAATTAGATATCATCACTAATGCACAGGGGATAATATTCCAGTTAATTGTTAAATTAGATATCATCACTAATACACGGGATAATATTCCAGTTAATTGTTAAATTAGATATCATCACTAATACACAGGTGATAATATTCCAGTTAATTGTTAAATTAGATATCATCACTAATACACAGGTGATAATATTCCAGTTAATTGTTAAATTAGATGTCATCACTAATACACAGGTGATAATATTCCAGTTAATTGTTAAATTAGATGTCATCACTAATACACAGGTGATAATATTCCAGTTAATTGTTAAATTAGATATCATCACTAATACACAGGTGATAATATTCCAGTTAATTGTTAAATTAGATATCATCACTAATACACAGGTGATAATATTCCAGTTAATTGTTAAATTAGATATCATCACTAATACACAGGTGATAATATTCCAGTTAATTGTTAAATTATATATCATCACTAATGCACAGGTGATAATATTCCAGTTAATTGTTAAATTAGATATCATCACTAATACACAGGTGATAATATTCCAGTTAATTGTTAAATTAGATATCATCACTAATACACAGGTGATAATATTCCAGTTAATTGTTAAATTAGATATCATCACTAATACACAGGGGATAATATTCCAGTTAATTGTTAAATTAGATATCATCACTAATACACAGGGGATAATATTCCAGTTAATTGTTAAATTAGATATCATCACTAATACACAGGTGATAATATTCCAGTTAATTGTTAAATTAGATATCATCACTAATACACAGGTGATAATATTCCAGTTAATTGTTAAATTAGATATCATCACTAATCACAGGTGATAATATTCCAGTTAATTGTTAAATTATATATCATCACTAATACACAGGTGATAATATTCCACTTAATTGTTAAATTAGATATCATCACTAATACACAGGTGATAATATTCCAGTTAATTGTTAAATTAGATATCATCACTAATACACAGGTGATAATATTCCAGTTAATTGTTAAATTAGATATCATCACTAATACACAGGTGATAATATTCCAGTTAATTGTTAAATTAGATATCATCACTAATACACAGGTGATAATATTCCAGTTAATTGTTAAATTAGATATCATCACTAATACACAGGTGATAATATTCCAGTTAATTGTTAAATTAGATGTCATCACTAATACACAGGTGATAATATTCCAGTTAATTGTTAAATTAGATATCATCACTAATACACAGGTGATACTATTCCAGTTAATTGTTAAATTAGATATCATCACTAATACACAGGTGATAATATTCCAGTTAATTGTTAAATTAGATGTAATCACTAATACACAGGGGATAATATTCCAGTTAATTGTTAAATTAGATATCATCACTAATACACAGGTGATAATATTCCAGTTAATTGTTAAATTAGATGTCATCACTAATACACAGGTGATAATATTCCAGTTAATTGTTAAATTAGATATCATCACTAATCACAGGTGATAATATTCCAGTTAATTGTTAAATTAGATATCATCACTAATCACAGGTGATAATATTCCAGTTAATTGTTAAATTATATATCATCACTAATACACAGGTGATAATATTCCACTTAATTGTTAAATTAGATATCATCACTAATACACAGGTGATAATATTCCAGTTAATTGTTAAATTAGATATCATCACTAATACACAGGTGATAATATTCCAGTTAATTGTTAAATTAGATATCATCACTAATACACAGGTGATAATATTCCAGTTAATTGTTAAATTAGATATCATCACTAATACACAGGTGATAATATTCCAGTTAATTGTTAAATTAGATATCATCACTAATACACAGGTGATAATATTCCAGTTAATTGTTAAATTAGATATCATCACTAATACACAGGTGATAATATTCCAGTTAATTGTTAAATTAGATATCATCACTAATACACAGGTGATAATATTCCAGTTAATTGTTAAATTAGATGTCATCACTAATACACAGGTGATAATATTCCAGTTAATTGTTAAATTAGATATCATCACTAATACACAGGTGATAATATTCCAGTTAATTGTTAAATTAGATATCATCACTAATACACAGGTGATAATATTCCAGTTAATTGTTAAATTAGATATCATCACTAATCACAGGTGATAATATTCCAGTTAATTGTTAAATTATATATCATCACTAATACACAGGTGATAATATTCCACTTAATTGTTAAATTAGATATCATCACTAATACACAGGTGATAATATTCCAGTTAATTGTTAAATTAGATATCATCACTAATACACAGGTGATAATATTCCAGTTAATTGTTAAATTAGATATCATCACTAATACACAGGTGATAATATTCCAGTTAATTGTTAAATTAGATATCATCACTAATACACAGGTGATAATATTCCAGTTAATTGTTAAATTAGATATCATCACTAATACACAGGTGATAATATTCCAGTTAATTGTTAAATTAGATATCATCACTAATACACAGGTGATAATATTCCAGTTAATTGTTAAATTAGATGTCATCACGAATACACAGGTGATAATATTCCAGTTAATTGTTAAATTAGATATCATCACTAATACACAGGTGATACTATTCCAGTTAATTGTTAAATTAGATATCATCACTAATACACAGGTGATAATATTCCAGTTAATTGTTAAATTAGATGTAATCACTAATACACAGGGGATAATATTCCAGTTAATTGTTAAATTAGATATCATCACTAATACACAGGTGATAATATTCCAGTTAATTGTTAAATTAGATGTCATCACTAATACACAGGGGATAATATTCCAGTTAATTGTTAAATTAGATATCATCACTAATACACAGGTGATAATATTCCAGTTAATTGTTAAATTAGATGTCATCACTAATACACAGGTGATAATATTCCAGTTAATTGTTAAATTAGATATCATCACTAATACACAGGTGATAATATTCCAGTTAATTGTTAAATTAGATATCATCACTAATACACAGGTGATAATATTCCAGTTAATTGTTAAATTAGATATCATCACTAATACACAGTGGATAATATTCCAGTTAATTGTTAAATTAGATGTCATCACTAATACACAGGTGATAATATTCCAGTTAATTGTTAAATTAGATATCATCACTAATACACAGGTGATAATATTCCAGTTAATTGTTAAATTAGATGTCATCACTAATACACAGGTGATAATATTCCAGTTAATTGTTAAATTAGATATCATCACTAATACACAGGTGATAATATTCCAGTTAATTGTTAAATTAGATATCATCACTAATACACAGGGGATAATATTCCAGTTAATTGTTAAATTAGATATCATCACTAATACACAGGTGATAATATTACAATTAATTGTTAAATTAGATATCATCACTAATACACAGGTGATAATATTCCAGTTAATTGTTAAATTAGATATCATCACTAATACACAGGGGATAATATTCCAGTTAATTGTTAAATTAGATATCATCACTAATACACAGGTGATAATATTCCAGTTAATTGTTAAATTAGATATCATCACTAATACACAGGTGATAATATTCCAGTTAATTGTTAAATTAGATGTCATCACTAATACACAGGTGATAATATTCCAGTTAATTGTTAAATTAGATGTCAGCACTAATACACAGGGGATAATATTCCAGTTAATTGTTAAATTAGATATCATCACTAATACACAGGTGATAATATTCCAGTTAATTGTTAAATTAGATATCATCACTAATACACAGGTGATAATATTCCAGTTAATTGTTAAATTAGATATCATCACTAATACACAGGTGATAATATTCCAGTTAATTGTTAAATTAGATATCATCACTAATACACAGGGGATAATATTCCAGTTAATTGTTAAATTAGATATCATCACTAATACACAGGTGATATTATTCCAGTTAATTGTTAAATTAGATGTCATCACTAATACACAGGTGATAATATTCCAGTTAATGGTTAAATTAGATATCATCACTAATACACAGGTGATAATATTCCAGTTAATTGTTAAATTAGATATCATCACTAATACACAGGTGATAATATTCCAGTTAATTGTTAAATTAGATGTCATCACTAATACACAGGTGATAATATTCCAGTTAATTGTTAAATTAGATATCATCACTAATACACAGGTGATAATATTCCAGTTAATTGTTAAATTAGATGTCATCACTAATACACAGGGGATAATATTCCAGTTAATTGTTAAATTAGATATCATCACTAATACACAGGTGATAATATTCCAGTTAATTGTTAAATTAGATATCATCACTAATACACAGGTGATAATATTCCAGTTAATTGTTAAATTAGATATCATCACTAATACACAGGTGATAATATTCCAGTTAATTGTTAAATTAGATATCATCACTAATACACAGGGGATAATATTCCAGTTAATTGTTAAATTAGATATCATCACTAATACACAGGTGATAATATTCCAGTTAGTTGTTAAATTAGATATCATCACTAATACACAGGGGATAATATTCCAGTTAATTGTTAAATTAGATATCATCACTAATACACAGGTGATAATATTCCAGTTAATTGTTAAATTAGATATCATCACTAATACACAGGTGATAATATTCCAGTTAATTGTTAAATTAGATGTCATCACTAATACACAGGTGATAATATTCCAGTTAATTGTTAAATTAGATGTCATCACTAATACACAGGGGATAATATTCCAGTTAATTGTTAAATTAGATATCATCACTAATACACAGGTGATAATATTCCAGTTAATTGTTAAATTAGATATCATCACTAATACACAGGTGATAATATTCCAGTTAATTGTTAAATTAGATGTCATCACTAATACACAGGTGATAATATTCCAGTTAATTGTTAAATTAGATATCATCACTGATACACAGGTGATAATATTCCAGTTAATTGTTAAATTAGATGTCATCACTAATACACAGGTGATAATATTCCAGTTAATTGTTAAATTAGATATCATCACTAATACACAGGTGATAATATTCCAGTTAATTGTTAAATAAGATATCATCACTAATACACAGGTGATAATATTCCAGTTAATTGTTAAATTAGATATCATCACTAATACACAGGTGATAATATTCCAGTTAATTGTTAAATTAGATGTCATCACTAATACACAGGTGATAATATTCCAGTTAATTGTTAAATTAGATGTCATCACTAATACACAGGGGATAATATTCCAGTTAATTGTTAAATTAGATATCATCACTAATACACAGGTGATAATATTCCAGTTAATTGTTAAATTAGATATCATCACTAATACACAGGTGATAATATTCCAGTTAATTGTTAAATTAGATGTCATCACTAATACACAGGTGATAATATTCCAGTTAATTGTTAAATTAGATATCATCACTGATACACAGGTGATAATATTCCAGTTAATTGTTAAATTAGATGTCATCACTAATACACAGGTGATAATATTCCAGTTAATTGTTAAATTAGATATCATCACTAATACACAGGTGATAATATTCCAGTTAATTGTTAAATTAGATATCATCACTAATACACAGGTGATAATATTCCAGTTAATTGTTAAATTAGATATCATCACTAATACACAGGTGATAATATTCCAGTTAATTGTTAAATTAGATATCATCGCTAATACACAGGTGATAATATTCCAGTTAATTGTTAAATTAGATGTCATCGCTAATACACAGGGGATAATATTCCAGTTAATTGTTAAATTAGATATCATCACTAATACACAGGTGATAATATTCCAGTTATTTGTTAAATTAGATATCATCACTAATACACAGGTGATAATATTCCAGTTAATTGTTAAATTAGATATCATCACTAATACACAGGGGGTAATATTCCAGTTAATTGTTAAATTAGATATCATCACTAATACACAGGTGATAATATTCCAGTTAATTGTTAAATTAGATGTCATCACTAATACACAGGGGATAATATTCCAGTTAATTGTTAAATTAGATATCATCACTAATACACAGGTGATAATATTCCAGTTAATTGTTAAATTAGATATCATCACTAAAACACAGGTGATAATATTCCAGTTAATTGTTAAATTAGATATCATCACTAATACACAGGTGATAATATTCCAGTTAATTGTTAAATTAGATATCATCACTAATACACAGGTGATAATATTCCACTTAATTGTTAAATTAGATGTCATCACTAATACACAGGTGATAATATTCCAGTTAATTGTTAAATTAGATGTCATCACTAATACACAGGTGATAATATTCCAGTTAATTGTTAAATTAGATATCATCACTAATACACAGGTGATAATATTCCAGTTAATTGTTAAATTAGATATCATCACTAATACACAGGTGATAATATTCCAGTTAATTGTTAAATTAGATATCATCACTAATACACAGGTGATAATATTCCAGCTAATTGTTAAATTAGATGTCATCACTAATACACAGGTGATAATATTCCAGTTAATTGTTAAATTAGATATCATCACTAATACACAGGTGATAATATTCAAGTTAATTGTTAAATTAGATATCATCACTAATACACAGGTGATAATATTCCAGTTAATTGTTAAATTAGATATCATCACTAATACACAGGTGATAATATTCCAGTTAATTGTTAAATTAGATGTCATCACTAATACACAGGTGATAATATTCCAGTTAATTGTTAAATTAGATATCATCACTAATACACAGGTGATAATATTCCAGTTAATTGTTAAATTAGATGTCATCACTAATACACAGGTGATAATATTCCAGTTAATTGTTAAATTAGATATCATCACTAATACACAGGGGATAATATTCCAGTTAATTGTTAAATTAGATGTCATCACTAATACACAGGTGATAATATTCCAGTTAATTGTTAAATTAGATGTCATCACTAATACACAGGTGATAATATTCCAGTTAATTGTTAAATTAGATGTCATCACTAATACACAGGTGATAATATTCCAGTTAATTGTTAAATTAGATGTCATCACTAATACACAGGTGATAATATTCCAGTTAATTGTTAAATTAGATGTCATCACTAATACACAGGTGATAATATTCCAGTTAATTGTTAAATTAGATGTCATCACTAATACACAGGTGATAATATTCCAGTTAATTGTTAAATTAAATATCATCACTAATACACAGGGGATAATATTCCAGTTAATTGTTAAATTAGATATCATCACTAATACACAGGGGATAATATTCCAGTTAATTGTTAAATTAGATGTCATCACTAATACACAGGTGATAATATTCCAGTTAATTGTTAAATTAGATATCATCACTAATACACAGGTGATAATATTCCAGTTAATTGTTAAATTAGATATCATCACTAATACACAGGTGATAATATTCCAGTTAATTGTTAAATTAGATATCATCACTAATACACAGGTGATAATATTCCAGTTAATTGTTAAATTAGATATCATCACTAATACACAGGTGATAATATTCCAGTTAATTGTTAAATTAGATATCATCACTAATACACAGGTGATAATATTCCAGTTAATTGTTAAATTAGATATCATCACTAATACACAGGTGATAACATTCCAGTTAATTGTTAAATTAGATATCATCACTAATGCACAGGTGATAATATTCCAGTTAATTGTTAAATTAGATATCATCACTAATACACAGGTGATACTATTCCAGTTAATTGTTAAATTAGATATCATCACTAATACACAGGTGATAATATTCCATTTAATTGTTAAATTAGATATCATCACTAATACACAGGTGATAATATTCCATTTAATTGTTAAATTAGATATCATCACTAATACACAGGTGATAATATTCCAGTTAATTGTTAAATTAGATATCATCACTAATACACAGGTGATAATATTCCAGTTAATTGTTAAATTAGATATCATCACTAATACACAGGTGATAATATTCCAGTTAATTGTTAAATTAGATATCATCACTAATACACAGGTGATAATATTCCAGTTAATTGTTAAATTAGATATCATCACTAATACACAGGTGATAATATTCCAGTTAATTGTTAAATTAGATATCATCACTAATACACAGGGGATAATATTCCAGTTAATTGTTAAATTAGATATCATCACTAATACACAGGTGATAATATTCCAGTTAGTTGTTAAATTAGATATCATCACTAATACACAGGTGATAATATTCCAGTTAATTGTTAAATTAGATATCATCACTAATACACAATGTATAATATTCTGGTTAACTGTTAAATTGGATATCATCACTAATACACAGGTGATAATATTCCAGTTAATTGTTAAATTAGATATCATCACTAATACACAGGTGATAATATTCCAGTTAATTGTTAAATTAGATATCATCACTAATACACAATGTATAATATTCTGGTTAATTGTTAAATTAGACATGATAACTAAAACAGTGTCTAAAATATCCCACTTAATTTTAAGTTACGTGTCATCCCTAATCCACAGGGGCAATATTTTGGTTAATTGTTACGAGCTGTCATCCTGAAAACTAAGTTTACACATTCCAGATAATGGTTAAGTTAGACTTCATCTTTAATGCTTAGGGTAGAATATTGTGTTTAATTGTTATATTGACATCATCCCTAATACAATGAAATTCGTGCCCTGATCCAACTGGATCTCAGCAGGCAGCCCATGTGGGTAAAGAATTGGTTTAACCCCTCCACCACTACCTTGGCAGAGATAGTTCCTCCGTGGAATGTCCTCTCCACTTCCATAATGGTGAGAAGATACTGCTTGACTCCTTTTGTTTTCGGCAGCAGTCCCACACAATCCACCAGCATTCTGTTGAAAAAGAACAAAGAACAAAGAACAAAGATAATTACAGCACAGGAACAGGCCCTTCGGCCCTCCAAGCCTGCGCCGATCCAGATCCTCTATCTAAACATGTCGCCTATTTTCTAAGGTTCTGTATCTCTTTTCTTCCTGCCCATTCATGTATCTGTCTAGATACATCTTAAAAGACTCCATCGTGCCCGCGTCTACCACCTCCGCTGGCAACGCGTTCCAGGTGCCCACCACCCTCTGCGTAAAGAACTTTCCACGCATATCCCCCCTAAACATTTCCCCTTTCACTTTGAACTCGTGTCCTCTCGTAATTGAAACCCCCACTCTGGGAAAAAGCCTCTTGCTGTCCACCCTGTCTATACCTCTCATGATTTTGTACACCTCAATCAGGTCCCCCCTCAACCTCCGTCTTTCTAATGAAAATAATCCTAATCTACTCAACCTCTCTTCATAGCTAGTGCCCTCCATACCAGGCAACATCCTGGTGAACCTCCTCTGCACCCTCTCCAAAGCATCCACATCCTTTTGATAATGTGGCGACCAGAACTGTACGCAGTATTCCAAATGTGGCCGAACCAAAGTCCTATACAACTGTAACATGACCTGCCAACTCTTGTACTCAATGCCCCGTCCGATGAAGGAAAGCATGCCGTATGCCTTCTTGACAACTCTATTTACCTGCGTTGCCACCTTCAGGGAACAGTGGACCTGAACACCCAAATCTCTCTGGACATCAATTTTCCCCAGGACTTTTCCATTTACTGTATAGTTCACTCTTGAATTGGATCTTCCAAAATGCATCACCTCGCATTTGCCCTGATTGAACTCCATCTGCCATTTCTCTGCCCAACTCTCTAATATATCTATATTCTGCTGTATTCTCTGACAGTCCCCTTCACTATCTGCTACTCCACCAATCTTAGTGTCGTCTGCAAACTTGCTAATCAGTCCACCTATACTTTCCTCCAAATCATTAATGTATATCACAAACAACAGTGGTCCCAGCACGGATCCCTGTGGAACACCACTGGTCACACGTCTCCATTTTGAGAAATTCCCCTCTACTGCTACTCTCTGTCTCCTGTTGCCCAGCCAGTTCTTTATCCATCTAGCTAGTACACCTTGGACCCCAAGCGCCTTCACTTTCTCCATCAGCCTGCCATGGGGAACCTTATCAAACGCCTTACTGAAGTCCATGTATATGACATCGACAGCCCTTCCCTCATCAATCAACTTTGTCACTTCCTCAAAGAATTCTATTAAGTTGGTAAGACATGACCTTCCCTGCACAAAACCATGTTGCCTATCACTGATGAGCCCATTTTCTTCCAAATGGGAATAGATCCTATCCCTCAGTATCTTCTCCAGCAGCTTCCCTACCACTGACGTCAGGCTCACCGGTCTATAATTACCTGGATTATCTCTGCTACCCTTCTTAAACAAGGGGACAACATTAGCAATTCTCCAGTCCTCCGGGACCTCACCCGTGTTTAAGGATGCTGCAAAGATATCTGTTAAGGCCCCAGCTATTTCCTCTCTCGCTTCCCTCAGTAACCTGGGATAAATCCCATCCGGACCTGGGGACTTGTCCACCTTAATGCCCTTTAGAATACCCAACACTTCCTCCCTCCTTATGCCGACTTGACCTAGAGTAATCAAACATCTGTTCCTAACCTCAACATCCGTCATGTCCCTCTCCTCTGTGAATACCGATGCAAAGTACTCGTTTAGAATCTCACCCATTTTCTCTGAGTCCAAGCATAACATTCCTCCTTTGTCCTTTAGTGGGCCAATCCTTTCTCTAGTTACCCTCTTTCTCCTTATATATGAATAAAAGGCTTTGGGATTTTCCTTAACCCTGTTTGCTAAAGATATTTCATGACCCCTTTTAGCCCTCTTAATTCCTCGTTTCAGATTGGTCCTATATTCCCGATATTCTTTCAAAGCTTCGTCTTTCATCAGCCGCCTACACCTTATGTATGCTTCCTTTTTCCTCTTAGCTAGTCTCACAATTTCACCTGTCATCCATGGTTCCCTAATCTTGCCATTTCTATCCCTCATTTTCACAGGAACATGTCTCTCCTGAACGCTAATCAACCTCTCTTTAAAAGCCTCCCACATATCACATGTGGATTTACCTTCAAACAGCTGCTCCCAATCTACATTTCCCAGCTCCTGCCGAATTTTGGTATAGTTGGCCTTCCCCCAATTTAGCACTCTTCCTTTAGGACCACTCTCGTCTTTGTCCATGAGTATTTTAAAGCTTACGGAATTGTGATCACTATTCCCAAAGTAGTCCCCTACTGAAACTTCAACAACCTGGCCGGGCTCATTCCCCAACACCAGGTCCAGTATGGCCCCTTCCCGAGTTGGACTATTTACATACTGCTCTAGAAAACCTTCCTGGATGCTCCTTACAAATTCTGCTCCATCTGGACCTCTAACACTAAGCGAATCCCAGTCAATGTTGGGAAAATTAAAATCTCCTATCACCACCACCCTGTTGCTCCTACATCTTTCCATAATCTGTTTACATATTTGTACCTCTATCTCACGCTCGCTGTTGGGAGGCCTGTAGTACAGCCCCAACATTGTTACCGCACCCTTCCTATTTCTGAGTTCTGTCCATATTGCCTCACTGCTCGAGTCCTCCATAGTGCCCTCCTTCAGCACAGCTGTGATATCCTCTTTGACCAGTAATGCAACTCCTCCACCCCTTTTACCTCCCTCCCAAAGCTGGTTTGGGAATTAGGGGAGCACTTTTTATTGCAAGTTGTGGCTTCCCCACAACCTGGCACATGTGAACAGTTTTACAGAACTCCACCACATCTTTGTAGAGTTGTGGCCAGTCAAACTGCTGTCTTATGCAGGCTTGGGTTTTTCTAATGCCGTCATGTCCAGCCATTGGAATTCCTGGGTTATTCTCAGTATTTCCTTATGGTACCTGGGCAGAACCACTATCTGGTGAACCACTGTCCACTCTTCATTCACAGGTCTCTAAGGAGGTCTCCACTTCCTCATCAGCACCTCATTCTTTAAATAGTCACACTCTGGAACTCCCTCTGCTTCTGTTTAACTTCAGACAGTCTTTGCTAACTTTTTTAACATTGGGTCAGCTTGCTGAGCCTCGACCAAGGAATATCTATTTAACACATTCTTTTTGACCTCTAACTTCCCAAAGAAGGTTTCAGATAACTAGATAGGAGGGTCATCAGTCTGCAGTGCTAGTTCAGCCTCCTCTGACGGAGCTTGTTTGACCATGGACCATCACAACACAAAGGCAGGAAAAATGTCAGTGGTCTTCTCCTGTAACTGCTCTGTCTGCCTGATCTATTTCATTCTCTCTAAAACCACTGGGTTAGCTACCACCTTCACCCTTACCAGATCATTACCCAGGCACAGGTCACCCTGTCCATAGGTAAACTAGGGACAATCCCCAGGGTTACCAGTCCTGAAACAAAGCTGCACTCCATGTGTACCCAATATAGAGTCCTGGGCATTTACCTTCACTGACACTGTTTACTAATACCTGAGCGTTCGATGCCCTCTCTAGGGGAAAGTTCATGCATTTTCCCAGTAGGAGGGAATGGGTGGCCCCTGTCTCCCAAGTATGGCTTTGGGCTTACTTGCCTTATTCGAGGGGTATGGGGTCACTTTTCCGTAGGATACAAAATACTGGTATCTCTCAGGGAGTTTGTTAAATTTTCCAGCACTCTGAGTGGTGGACATACTGGATCTTACTGCCACAGTTAAGGTCACAGCCTGGTATTCTGTGTTTTCCATCAGGGCCCCTTTTCCTGCACTGGTCTGGTGTATCCTGATTAATCCTCCAGCTTTTCACTGTAACGTCCAGCAGTCAGCTCAGAGGTGATGGGCCTTATTACAATGGAAACACACAGGCTTTTGGCGACACTTCTGTTCTCAGCACCGTCTGCTCTGGCTGAAGGAGGAGCACCTGTGTTTACAACTCTCCCTTCTTGCTCAGGGCTATTTTATTTTATTCATTCATGGGATGTGGACGTCGCTGGCTCGTCCAGCATTTATTACCCATCCCTAATTGCCCTTGAGAAGGTGGTGGTGAGCTACCTTCTTAAACTGCTGCAGTCCATTTGGGGTAGGTACACCCACAGTGCTGTTAGGAAGGGAGTTCCAGGATTTTGACCCAGCGACAGTGAAGGAACGGCGAAGTAGTTCCAAGTCAGGAGGCTGTGTGACTTGGAGGGGAACTTGCAGGTGGTGGTGTTCCCATGTATTTGCTGCCCTTGTCCTTCTAGTTGGTAGAGGTCGTGGGTTGGAAGTTGCTGTCGAAGGAGCCTTGGTGAGTTGTTGTGGTGCATCTTGTGGATGGTACACACTGCTGCCACTGTGCGACGGTGGTGGAGGGAGTGAATGTGTGTAGATGGGTGCCAATCAAGTACGCTGCTTTTTCCTGGATGGTGTCGAGCTTCTTGAGTGCTGTTGGAGCTACATACATCAAGGCAAGTGAAGAATATTCCATCACACTCCTGACATGCGCCTTGTAAATTGTGGACAGGCTTTGTGGAGTCAGGAGGTGAGTTCCTCGCCTCAGGATTCCCAGCCTCTGACCTGCTCTTGTAGCCACGTTATTTATATGGCTACTCCAATTCATTTTCTGGTCAATGGTAGCCCCTAGGATGTTGATAGTGGGGGATTCAGCGATGGCAATGCCGTTGAATGTCAAGGGGAAATGGTTAGATTCTCTCTTGATGGAAATGGTCATTGCCTGGCACTTGTGTGGCGCAAATGTTACTTGCCACTTACCAGCCCAAGCCTGGATATTGTCCAGGTCTTGCTGCATTTCTACACGGACTGCTTCAGTATCTGTGGAGTCACGAATGGTGCTGAACATTGTGCAATCATTACCAAACATACCCACTTCTGACCTCATGCTTGAAGGAAGGTCATTGATGAAGCAGCTGAAGATGGTTGGGCCCAGGACACTACCCTGAGGAACTCCTGCAGTGATGTCCTGGAGCTCGGATGATTGACCTCCAACAACCACAACCATTTTCATTTGTGTTAGGTATGACTCCAGCCAGCAGATGGTTTTCCCCCTGATTCCCATTGACTTCAGTTTTGCGAGGCCTCCTTGACGCCATACTCGGTCAAATGCTGCCTTGATATCAACGGCAGTCACTCTATCCTCACCACTTGAGTTCAGCTCTTTTGTCCATGATTGATCCAAGGCTGTAATGAGGTCAGGAACTGAATGGCCCTGGCGGAACCCAAACTGAGCATCACTGAACAGGTTATTGCGAAGCAAGTGCCGCTTCATGGCACTGTTGATGACACCGTCCATCACTTTACTGATAATTGAGAGTAGGCTAATGGGGCGGAAGTTGGCCGGTTTGGACTTATCCTGCTTTTTGTGTACAGGACTTACCTGGGTAATTTTCCACATTGCAGGGTACATGCCAATGTTGTGGCTGCACTGGAACAGCTTGGCTCGGGGCACTGCAAGTTCTGAAGCACAGTTCTTCAGTACTATTGCGGGAATATTATCAGGGCCCATAGCTTTTGCAGTATCCAGTGCCTTCAATCGTTTCTTGATATCACGTGGAGTGAATCGAATTGACTGAAGTCTGGCATCTGTGATGCTGGGGATTTCAGGAGGAGGCCGAGATGGATCATCAACTCGGCACTTCTGGCTGAAGATTGTTGCAAATGCTTCAGCCTTTTTTTTTGTACTGATGTGCTGGGCTCTCCCATCATTGAGGATGGGGATATTTGTGGAGCTGCCTCCTCCAGTTAGTTGTTTAATTGTCCACCACCATTCACGGCTGCGTGTGGCAAGACTGCAGAGCTTAGATTTGATCCGTTGGTTATGGGATCGCTGAGCTCTGTCTATCACATGCTGCTAATGCAGTTTGGCACGCAGATACTCTTGTGTTGTGGCTTCACCACGTTGACACCTGGTTTTGAGGTATGCCTGGTGCTACTCCTGGCATCCCCTCCTACACTCTTCATTGAATCCCATGTGCTTTAATTTTGCACGCTAACGTCTTACGTGGGAACTTATCAAAATCCTTCTGAAAGTCCAAATACATCACATCCACTCGTTCTCTCATATCTATTCTATGAGTTACATCCTCAAAAAATTCCAGTAGATTTGCCAAGCATGATTTCCCTTTCGTAAATCCATGTTGACTGTGTCCGATCCTGTCATTGTTCTGCGTGTGCTCTGTTATTACATCTTTTATAATGTACTCTAGCATTTTCCCCACTACTTATGTCAGGCTTACCGGTCAATAATTCCCTGTTGTGTCTCTACCTCCGTTTTTAAATAGTGGTGTTACATTAGCTAACCTGCAATCCATTGGAACTCTTCCAGAGTCTATAGAAATTTGAAGACTGCCCAGCAATTCATGTACTATTTCTAGAGTCACTTCCTTAAGTACTTTGGGATGAACATTATCAGTCCCTGGGGATTTATCAGCCTTCAATCCCATCAATTTACCCAACACCATTTCCCTACTAATACTGATTTCATACAGTCCCTCCTTCTCACTAGACCCTATGTTCCCCAACATTACTGGGAGGTAATTTGTGTCCTCCTTTGTGAAGACAGAACCAAAGTATGTATTTAATTGGTCTGCCATTTCTTTGTTCCCCATTACTTCCAAACAGAATTCGATGAAGTGTCATTTAACAGGCTTGTCAATAAAGATAAAGCCCATGGAATAAAAGGGACAAAGTTGCCTGCATGACAGGAAGCGGAGAGAGGGGGTGAAAGGTTGTTTTTAGACTGGAGGAAGTTTCCCCAGGGGTCGTTACTGGGACTGCTACTTTTCATGATATATATTAAACACTTGGACTTGAGTGTAAATGGAACAATTTCAAAATGTAGACTTGGCACAAAATTTGGAAGTGTACTGCGCAATGAGGATGATCGTAACAGACATCAAGTGAATGTAGACAGGTTGGTGGAATGGACGGACACGTGGCAGATAAACTTTAACCGAAGCGCAAATTGGTACATTTTCATTGGACGGAGAGGAGAGGCAATGGAAAATAAAGGGTGTAATTTTAATGGGTGTGCAGCAACAGAGTGGATGGATGTGAATAGTTCAATGGCAGGACATATAGATGAGCTTGTTAAAAATGACATGCTGTGTGACTGTTTCAAAGACAAACTATCCCTCCTTATCCTTCACAAACTTACTGCAGTCTGTGACAATGTTCGTAACACTATCTTTCTCCCACACCTCTCCATTGTCGTCCAGCTGGAAGGAAATGCTGTTACCTTTTTATTATTTCATGGGATGTGGGCATCGCTGGCTAAACCAACATTCATTGCCCATCACTAATTGCCTTTGAAAAGGTGGTGTTAAGCTGCCTCCTTGATCCGCTGCAGTCCATCTGGTGCCGGTACACCCACAGTACTATTTAGGAAGGGAGTTCCAGGATTTTGACCCAGTGACATAAAGGAACAGCGATATCGTTCCATTTCAGGATGGTATATGACTTGGAGGGGAACTTGCAGGTGGTGGTGTTCCCATGCATCGCTGCCATTGTCCTTCTAAGTTGTAGAGGTCGTGGGTTTGGAAGGTGCTGTCTAAGAAGCCTTGGTGCGTTGCTACAGTGCATCTTGTAGATGGTACACACTGCTGCCCCTGTGCTGGTGGTGTGGGAGTGCATGACACCCCAATCACAACAAACAAGTGGGCGGTTTTGTCCTGAATGGTGTTGACCTTCTGGAGTGTTGTGGGTGCTGCACTCATCCAGGCAAGTGGACAGTATTCCATAACACTCCTGACTTGTGCCTTGCAAATGGTGGAGAGGCTTTGGGGAGTCAGGAGGTGAGTTACTCTCCGCAGCATTCCGAGCCTTTGACCTGCTCTTGTCGCTGCAATTCAGCTTCTGTTCAATGGTAACCCCTAGGGTGTTGATTGTGGGAGATTCAGCGATGGTAATGCCGTTTAATGTCAAGGGGAGATGGTTAGATTCTCTCTTATTGGAAATGATTGTGTCCTGGCACTTGTGTGTCATGAATGTTACTTGCCACCTATCAGCACAAGCCTGAATGTTGTCCAGGTCTTGCTGCATATGTCTGTCTTCAGTATCTGAGCAGTTGTGAATAGTGATCATCATTGTACAGTCATCAGTGAACTTTCCCACTTCTGACCTTATGATTGAAGAGGGTCATTGATGAAGCAGCTGAAGATGTTTGGGCCTAGGACACTACCCTGAGGAACTCCTGCAGTGATGTCCTGGAACTGAGATGATTGACCTCCAACAACCACAACCATCTTCCTTTATGCTAGGTTAGGAATGACTCCCAAGCAGTTGATTTCTCCCATTGACTTCTGCTTAGCTACGTTCCATTCATAGCTAAAATAACAGAAAATGCTGTAAATACTCAGCTTGTCTGGCAGCATCTGTGGAAAGAGAAGCAAGGTTAACGTTTCATGTTGATAGCATTTTATCAGAACCGGCAATGATTAGAAATGTAATCGGTGTTGAAAAAGTGAAAGGTGGGGAAGAGCAACAAAAGGGAAGATCTGTGATAGGCCGAGGATGGGGAGACTAAATGACAAAGAACAAGGCAAAGGGAGTGGTAACATTTGTTGTAAGGGACAAAGCATTTGTCCAGGGAGGGTGTTAATGGCTGAATAATGAACTGCTCTGTCCGAAAGCAAAAGTATGAAAAACAAGTTGAAGACCAGGTGCCGGTGTGAAATTGTTGAACTCAGTGCTGATCCAGAGGCTCTAAAGTGTGCAATTGGAAGATGAGGTTCTGTTCCTCAAGCTTGTCTTGAGCTTCACTGGAACAGTGCAGAATGTGGAGAGCAGAAATGTCAGTGTGGGAGCAGGGCAGTGAATTAAAATGGCAAGTGACCAGAAGTTAAGTGACATGCTTGTGGACTGAGTGGACAGGTTCCACAAAGCGTCATCCAATCTGTATTTGGTCTCCACAATTGTCTTTATTATTATTTGTTCATGGGATGTGCGCATCGCTGACGAGGACAGCATTTATTGGCGATCCTTAATGGAAAGGAGACCGCATTGTGAGCAGCGAATACAGTATACTAAATTGAAAGAAGTACAAGTTAATATGCTGATTCACCTGAAAGGAGTGTTTGAGGTCTTGGATAGTGAGGCTAGAGGAGGGAAAAGGGCAGATATGACACCTTCTGTGATTGCATGGGAAGGTGCCGTGGGAAGGGAACAAGGTGTTGGGGGTGAGGGAGGAGTGGTCCAGGGTGTCACGGAGGGAACAATCCCTTCGGAATGATGACTTGGGAGGCTGGGGGGAAGGAGTGCTTGGCAGTGGCATCACACTGGAGGTGGCAGAAATGGTGGAAAGTGATACTTTGGATGTGGTGGCTGATAGGGTGGAAAGTGAAGACAAGATGAACCCTTTCACAGGTCTGGGAGGGAGGGGAAGGGATGAGGGTAGAAGTGCGGGAAATGAGCCGGACCCAGCTGAGGGCCCTGTCAACCACAGTAGGGGGGATCCTCAGTGGAGGAAAAAGGAAGACATAACCGAAATGCTGTTCTGGAAGGTTGCATCATCAGAGCAGATGCGATGGAGATGGAGAAATTGGGAGAATGGAATGGAGTCCTTACAGTAGGCAGGGTGTGAAGAAATGTAGTCGAGGTAGCTGTGAGAGTCGGTGGGCTTATAATGGATATGATTGGGCAGCCTATCCCAAGAGATGGAGACTGAAGAGTCGAGGAAGGGAAGTGTTGGAGATGGACAACAAGAAGGTGAGTGAAGGGTGAAAATTGGAAGCAATGTTGATAAAGTTTTCCAGTTCGATATGGGAGCAGGAAACAGCACCCATATAGTTATCAATGCACCAGAAAAAAGAGCTCAGGGAGGGTACCTGAGTCGGACTGGATCAAGGAATGTCCAACATATGCGATAACAAGGGCATAGTTAAGACCCATGCGGGTACCCATAGCAATACCATTTACTTGAAGTTAAGCTGTGAAGAGAGACTGGGCAGGCTAGGGTTGTTTTCCTTAGAGCACAGAAGGCTGAGGGGGGACCTGATGGAGGTAAACAAAATTATAGGGTAGATGGGAAGAAACTTTCTTCCCCTTAGCAGAGGTGTCAATGACCAGGGGACAGAGATTTAAGGTAAAGGCAGGAGTTTTAGAGGCGATTTGAGGACAAATGTTGCCTGTTGAAATCTGGAACCCACTGCCTGAAGGGGTGGCAGAAGCAGGAACGCTCACTAGAAGTATTTAGACGAGCACTTGAAACGCCACAGCATCCAAAGCTACGGCCAAATGTTGGAAAATGGGATTAGAATAGTGAGGTGCTTGATGGCCAGCATTGACACAATGGGCTGAAGGACCTATTTCTGTGTTTGATAACTCTCTGACTCAATGAACTAAGTGGAGTTCAAGGAGAAGTTGTTCAATGTGAGAACAGGTTCAGCCAGGCGAAGGAGGGTGGTGGTGGATGGGGACTGGCTCGGCCTCTGTTCAAGGAAGAAGTAGAGAGCCCTCAATCCATCCTGGCATGGGATGGAGGTGTAGAGAGAGTGGACGTCCATAGTGAAGTGGAGGTGGTTAGTGCCAAGAAGATGGAAATTGTCAAAATGACGAAGGGCGTCCAAAGCGTCACATATGTAGGAGGGAACAGACTGGACAAGGGGAGAAAAAATCGAGTCAAGATAGGAAGAAATAAGTTCAGTGCGATAGGAGCAATCTGAAACAATGGCTTGACCAGGGTAGTCCTCTTTGTGAATTTTCTGAATGAGGTAGAAGTGGGCTGTCCGGGGTTCTGTGACTAAGGTTGGAAGCTGTCGAGGGAAGATGCCTGGAGGAGATGAGGTCAATGACAGTGTCCTGCAGACTGCGGCTTGATGTTTTGTGGTGGGGTCATGGTCCAGGGGAAAGTAGGAAGAAGTGTCTGAGAGTTGGCACTGAGCCTTTGCAAGGCAGAGGTCAGTACGCCAGACAACAACAGCACCACCCTTGTCTGCAGGTTTGATCACAATGTCGGGATTAGACATTAAGGGGAGCAGAGAAATTGAATGGCATATGTCTCGCCGACAGTTCTCAATGAAAAGATCAAGACTGGGTAAGAGGCCAGAAGGGGGGGGGTGCAGGTGGAGGGAGAATACCGGAGGTGCCTGAGTAGGTCCACTGGTCAGGGAAAGGATCCCTGTCCGAACAATTGAGCAAGAGGCGATGGTGACAGAAAAGAGCTCCACGTCATGCTGAGCGTGAAATGAATTGAGGTTGGAGTATTAGGGGTTCAAACAGTTGTTTGCTATGTACAGATCATTCCGCAATAGAGAGGGGAAGGTGTCACTGTTTAAAAATAAGGAGTCGCCCATTTAAGACAGAGATGAGGAGAAATTGTTTCCTCTCAGAGTGTCGAGTCTTTGAAATTATCTTCCTCAAAAGGCAGAGTCTTTGAATATTTTTAATGCAGAGTTGGATAGATTCCTGATAAGCAAGGGGGTAAAAGGTTATTGGGAGTAGGTGGAAATGTGGAGTAATCAGTTCAGCCAGCAACTTATTGAAAGGTGCAGCAGGCTCGAAGGGCCGAGTGGCCAACTCCTACTCCTAATTCATATGTTTGTACGTAAATATATGCTGTTATTGTTTTGATGGCTTTGGAACAGCACTGTTTACTTCCCCCAGCCTGAAAAACAATATATGTTCTGTGCCTTAACCAATTGGATATTCAAACAACCACTGCCACTTTGATCCATTGGTTTCAGTTTTCCTAAGAAGTATATTAAATGACTCTTGGTCAAACACCTTTTGAAAGTTTATATACATAACACCAGCTGTGCCACCCTCATCAGTCCCCTCTAATACTATATCAAATACATCTTTCAGGTTTGTTAGGTACAATTTGCCTTTAACCTGTTCATGGTAGCTGACATTTATAAATGAGAGATGGTGCAAGAGGGAGGGGTTCAGATTTTTGGGAAGTTGGAACCGGTTCTGGGGGAGGTGGGACTATTACAAATTGGACGGTCTACACCTGGGCCGGACTGGAACCAATGTCCTTGGGGTTGCTTTTGCTAACGCTGTTGGGGAGGGTTTAAACTAATGTGGCAGGGGGATGGAAACCAAATGAGGAGGTCAGTGGACAGTAAGGAGGTAGTAACTAAAGCCTGTAAGGAACTAGATAATGAAGTCAGCGTGACTAAGAGAAAGAGTAGGCAGGGAGCAGATGATGAACGCAATGGGAGTGGTGGTCTGAGGTGCATTTGTTTTAATGCAAGAAGTGTAGTAGGTAAGGCAGATGAACTTAGGGCTTGGATTAGTACCTGGGAGTATGATGTTATTGCTATTACTGAGACTTGGTTGAGGGAAGGGCATGATTGGCAACTAAATATCCCAGGATATCGATGCTTCAGGCGGGATAGAGAGGTTGGTAAAAGGGGTGGAGGAGTTGCATTACTGGTCAAAGAGGATATCACAGCTGTGCTGAAGGATGGCACTATGGAGGACTCGAGCAGTGAGGCAATATGGGCAGAACTCAGAAATAGGAAGGGTGCGGTAACAATGTTGGGGCTGTACTACAGGCCTCCCAACAGCGAGCGTGAGATAGAGGTACAAATATGTAAACAGATTATGGAAAGATGTAGGAGCAACAGGGTGGTGGTAGGATATTTTAATTTTCCCAACATTGACTGGGATTCACTAGTGTTAGAGGTCCAGATGGAGCAGAATTTGTAAGGAGCATCCAGGAGGGTTTTCTAGAGCAGTATGTAAATAGTCCAACTCGGGAAGGGGCCATACTGGACCTGGTGTTGGGGAATGAGCCCGGTCAGGTGGTTGAAGTTTCAGTAGGGGACTACTTTGGGAATTGTGATCACAATTCCGTAAGTTTTAGAATACTCATGGACAAAGACAAGAGTGGTCCTAAAGGAAGAGTGCTAAATTGGGGGAAGGCCAACTATACCAAAATTCGGCAGGAGCATGGGAATGTAGATTGGGAGCAGCTGTTTGAAGGTAAATCCACATTTGATATGTGGGAGGCTTTTAAAGAGAGGTTGATTAGCGTGCAGGAGGGACATGTTCCTGTGAAAATGAGGGATAGAAATGGCAAGATTAGGGAACCATGGATGACAGGTGAAATTGTGAAACTAGCTAAGAGGAAAAAGGAAGCATACATAAGGTCTAGGCGGCTGAAGAAAGACGAAGACTTGGAAGAATATCGGGAATGTAGGTCCAATCTGAAACGAGGAATTAAGAGGGCTAAAAGGGGTCATGAAATATCTTTAGCAAACAGGGTTAAGGAAAATCCCAAAGCCTTTTATTCACAAATAAGGAGCAAGAGGGTAATGAGAGAAAGGATCGGCCCACTCAAGGACAAAGGAGGAAAGTTATGCGTGGAGTCAGAGAAAATGGGTGAGATTCTGAACGAGTACTTTGCATCGGTATTCACCGAGGAGAGGGACATGATGGATGTTGAGGTTAGGGATAGATGTTTGATTACTCTCGGTCAAGTCGGCATAAGGACGGAGGAAGTGTTGGGTATACTAAAAGGCATTAAGGTGGACAAGTCCCCAGGTCCGGATGCGATCTATGCCAGATTACTGAGGAAAGTGAGAGAGGAAATAGCTGGGGCCTTAACAGATATCTTTGCAGCATCCTTAAATACGGGTGAGGTCCCGGAGGACTGGAGAATTGCTGATGTTGTCCCCTTGTTTAAGAAGGGTAGCAGGGATAATCCAGGTAATTATAGACCAGTGAGCCTGACATCAGTGGCAGGGAAGCTGCTGGGGAAGATACTGAGGGATAGGATCTATTCCCATTTGGAAGAAAATGGGATTATCAATGATAGGCAGCATGGTTTTGTGCAGGGAAGGTCATGTCTTACCAACTTAATAGAATTCTTTGAGGAAGTGACAAAGTTGATTGATGAGGGAAGGGCTGTAGATGTCATATACATGGACTTCAGTAAGGCGTTTGATAAGGTTCCCCATGGTAGGCAGATGGAGAAAGTGAAGTGGCATGGGGTCCAAGGTGTACTAGCTAGATGGATAAAGAACTGGCTGGGCAACAGGAGACAGAGAGTAGCAGTGGAGGGGAGTTTCTCAAAATGGAGACGTGTGACCAGTGGTGTTCCACAGGGATCCGTGCTGGGACCACTGTTTGTGATATACATAAATGATTTGTAGGAAAGTATAGGTGGTCTGATTAGCAAGTTTGCAGACGACACTAAGATTGGTGGAGTCGCAGATGGTGAAGGGGACTGTCAGAGAATACAGCAGAATTTAGATAGATTGGAGAGTTGGGCAGAGAAATGGCAGATGGAGTTCAATCCGGGCAAATGCGAGGTGATGCATTTTGGAAGATCCAATTCAAGAGTGAACTATACAGTAAATGGAAAGGTCCTGGGGATAATTGATGTCCAGAGAGATTTGGGTGTTCAGGTCCATTGTTCCCTGAAGGTGGCAACGCAGGTAAATAGAGTGGTCAAGAAGGCATACGTCATGCTTTCCTTCATCGGACAGGGTATTGAGTACAAGAGTTGGCAGGTCATGTTACATTTGGTTCGGCCTCATTTGGAATGCTGCATGCAGTTCTGGTCGCCACATTACCAAAAGGATGTAGATGCTTTGGAGAGGGTGCAGAGGAGGTTCACCAGGATGTTGCCTGGTATGGAGGGCGCTGGCTATGAAGAGAGGTTGAGTAGATTAGGATTATTTTCATTAGAAAGACGGAGGTTGAGGGGGGACCTGATTGAGGTGTACAAAATCATGAGAGGTATAGACAGGTTGGATAGCAAGAAGCTTTTTCCCAGAGTGGGGGATTCAATTACTGGGGGTCACGAGTTCAAAGTGAGAGGGGAAAAGTTTAGGGGGGATATGCGTGGAAAGTTCTTTACGCAGGGGGTGGTGGGTACCTGGAACGCATTGCCAGCGGAGGTGTTAGATGCGGGCACGATAGCGTCTTTTAAGATGTATCTAGACAGATACATGAATGGGCAGGAAGCAAAGAGATACAGACCCTTAGAAAATAGGCGACAGGTTTAGATAGAGGATCTGGATCGGTGCAGGCTTGGAGGGCTGAAGGGCCTGTTCCTGTGCTGTAATTTTCTTCTTCTTCTTCTTCTAAACCATTGTGTTTAAAAACAGCGGGTATCTCTGACAGGTTGATGGTTGTAATTTCCCCACCAGGGATACTCGTCTGACAGGTCAGTAAATACAGGGTTTATTCCAGCTCTACTTTTTTAAATGGGGTGTGACATTTACAACTCTCCAGTCCTCTGCCACGGATTGCAAGATTCTGGCGAGTCCCTCTGCTATTTTCATTATTTCTGTACAAAAGTGTTGGATTGAAAGGCTTTCATTGAACCTGTTTGTTCAGTGACTGTTGGAGAAATTTTCTGAGCTTTGCTAATTATTACATAACTTTGTAGAAGCAGAAAAGCAGGACACAGCTTGTAGCTAATCTAACCACAACCAACGGTCATAAATTGGAGACAGAGCAGCTAACCACAATCAGACATTACGGCCAGATATGGTGTCTGGAGTGGGCATTGAATTAAGGAACTAGCTTGTTATTGTTGAAACTGATGTTTTGCTGACCTCGGACCCTGCATGGTGCACCGTTACGTAGGCAGTCTTGTGGGTGCTTATCTAATTGTGAAACTGTTAGCTCTGCCTTTTCTATACTATATAAGTCCACGGCGATCTGTAGCTCTTTGGGAGTAGCACTGAACCGCATTTAGGTAAGGTGTTATCCCCCATGATATCATGCAATAAAGGGTTTGATTCTCAACGTCTGAGTCCGGAGAATTTGTTCAACAATAGGGCACAATCTGGATTTTCTCCAACAGTGACTGGATTTAATGTCAGTCTCCATGGACTCCAATTGTGTCACTGGAGCATTTCCTTTTTCTATTAATAAGAGATTCCTTTCAATGTGTTATCTTATAGTGTCAGCCAGAGCATCGTCTCCGGCACTAACAGGGATCACCGACTCCAGCGAGAGTGAAAGGATAGATCAGAATCTGAGAACAATAGATCGGAATGTTACAACAATGGATCAGAATCTGAGAACAATAGATCGGAATGTTACAACAATGGATCAGAATCTGAGAACAATAGATCGGAATGTTACAACAATGGATCAGAATCTGAGAACAATAGATCGGAATGTTACAACAATGGACAGGAGTTTATCCTATTGGTTTGATTATCTTACTGCGGATTATTCTTGGATTACATTAGTGGATCGGATCTATTATGCACTGAGGATGACTCAATACATTTATTATCCCATACTCGCTTTTGTTGGTGTCCCTGGTAAGTCTCTCTATCAAGCTATTAATCCTATAAACGATAAATAACTGTTTTGCTGTTCTTAACATTGGCCACCTCCAAAAGATTGTCCTGCCTGTGAGCCCATTTACTGTACGTTGTCAAGAGGAGGTAAACAGTCTACAAAGGGATATAAATAGGTTCAGTAAGTATGCAAAACTTTGGCAGATGGAGTATCATGTGGTAAGATGTGGACTTGTCCACTTTGGCAGGAAGAATAGAAAAGCAGGATGCTATTTAAATTTAGAGAGATTGCACAACTCGGTGGTACAGCGGGATCTGGGTGTCCTGGTACATGAATCAGAAAGAGTCAGTATACAGGGACAGCAAGTGACTAGGAAGGCAGATGGAATGTTAGTGTTTATTGCAAAGGGAATCGAGTATAAAAGTGAAGAAGCTTTACTGCAGATGTGCAGGGCTTTGGTGAGACCACATCAGGAATATTTTGCATACTTTTGGTCTCCTTCTTTGATAAAACTATATAATTGCATACGAAGCAGGTGAACGAAAGTTCAGTTGATTCGTTTCGTGAATGAAGGGCTTATTTTATCAAGAAAGGTTCAAGAGGGTGGAGTTTGGAAGAATGAGAGATGTCTTATTGAAACATAGCTGATCCTGAGTAACCTTGATAGAGTGGATACCGAGAGGATGTTTCCTCTTGTTGGGAAGACTGGAACTAGGGGATAAAGCGAAAAATAAATGTTCAGCCATGATCATATCGAATGGTGGAGCAGGCTCAAAGGGCCGAATGGCCTCCTCCTGCTCCTCAGTCCCAAGTTCCTATGTGTAGAAACATCTCAATTTTAATATTCCCATCATGTGATCAAATCCCTCCATGGCCTCACCCCTCTGATTATCCCAGTCCCCTGTCAATTTCCAATATCCCTGAAACTTGTTGATCTTAAAGTCCTTTTCTAATTCCCTTTTTAAAGAGAGTTCCCCCCCCCCACCCCCGTCTCTCTCCCTGACCACACATTTCATCTCTCCTGCTCCACTCATGCTGTGGAAGTTTGGATCCATAAAATGGTGTGACTGCCGGTCACATCCAGCACATTGTACAGGACACCCGGGCTGGCCGGGGTGCTGGTGTCGGTGTAATGTGTGTGTGTGTGTCTGTCGTGTGAGGCGGGGCCTGAATATGATGTCAATCAGCCATTTCAGTAGCTTTGATGTACGACTTTGAAACTTAGTCTGTGCATGTCCACTGACAGCCTGTGTTAGTCACTCTCAGCTGAACATACATTCAGCAACACGAGGAACCCCCTCTAGGGTTATTTAAAAGGACTAGACATTTGACTTATTTCTGCTATTGTAAAGTTAGTGGAGGTGCTGTGGATGGTTTTCTTGAGGTTGTGTTTTGAGCTGCTGCAGACATTCAGGAAGGACCGAGGATTTGGTGACCCAACTCTGGACGAGGTATGGGGACTGTAGTTACAGTGTCTCTTGGTCTGTAACATGACCACCAAATGGAGCAGAGGCTGCAGAGAGGGGAAGCTCTGTAAAGAGGGAGGAGGAGGGGCCTCTGCACTATGCTCCCCGGGTTTTCCAGAGCACTTTTCCTACCTACACCTAACCCAGAAGCAGTGTGTGAGGTGACTGATTCAGTAAGGAGGTGGTCACAGAACTGTGTCACCTCCTGTCACACGACCTGGAGCCTCACACCAGGGTGAGGCTGTTAAGGTCACAGTTTCATTGAACTTCTATGGATCTGGATCTTTCCAGGCAGGAGCAGCTGATGCACCCATCATATTGTCATTTACTTCAAGTGTCCATCCAATTTCCATTTGAAATCATTGATTGTCTTCACTTCCATCACCCTCGTGGGCAGCGAGTTCCAGGTGTTACAAAGAGGTCGAGAATTTTGAGAACAAATGTCTCTTTCTGTCCAACAACCTGTCTGTAAGCAGATTGTAGTTAATTTTCCCCCTTTTTTAAAACAAGGAAAATCCTGATTCCGTATTTCTCCACTCCCTCAGCTTGCGAACCCTGACTTTTAAAGGACTGCAACAACACTGGTGTTAAAGTTAAAAATAGAAGTAGGATTTATTACTACATACTCAAACTCAGGAAGGGGGTTACCTTCGCAACGTACATTCATAAGCATACAGGGAATCGTAAAGGCATCAAAAGGGTAAGAACATTTACCAAGTAGAAAAAATAGCTTAATTACAAACTGAAGGAGGTTCCAGTTGAAAATAGAGTCCGTTTTTTCACTGACATAAAGTTCAAAGCTGGAATTAACCAACTGGAAATGCTGAGTGGAGTCGGAGTTGCAGGAAATCTCTACTCTCAATGTTTCTTCTTGCACTTTCGGGGATTAGATGAGGCTTTTTTATGACGAGAATCTGGTAGAGAGCAGAATTATTTTCTTGCTGCTTTGCAGACTGTGGCATCTTATTTCCTTCTTGCAGGCTGACCCCAGGGATAGCCAGCTGCAAACCTTCCAGGCAGCTGATTACCTGTAAGAGCTGTTCCCTCCAACTAAAACGGTTTCAAAACCAGATAGGCTTAAAAGGATGGCATCTGGGTCATGTGATCGGAACCCTTAAAGTAACTGTCCCAGGTACTGTTGTTGAAGGTATCTGCTCCCCCACCATGTTTAAACAAGTTGAACACAGAATTGGCAGCTTACAATAACATCCAAGAGCACGAAAATACAATTTGCAGTTGGTTTCCATCCATTTGTGACACATATCAACAACAACTGCTGCATAAAAAAAGTTATTCCGCACATTCTCCCTGCATCTCTTGTCCAGAACTTTAAATCTGTGACCCCGAGTCCTCATACCATTAGTTAATAGAGACATTTTCCTTGTCTAACTTATCTAAGCCTGTCATAATTATCTACATTTTAATCAAATCTCCCCTCAATCTCCTTTGTTCAAAGGGGAAGAAACCCAGTTTTACTAACCTAACCTTGTAACAAATATTCCCATCCCTGGAATCATTCTGGTAAATCTCAACTGCACCCTTTCAAGGAACCGCACATCTTTCCAAAAGTCTGGTGAACAGAAATGGACTAGATA